>NC_056744.1:871187766-871487766 GCF_019279795.1 Protopterus annectens
GATTTATACCTAGTTTAGTGAGTTTATCTATAATTCCAGAGTGGGGGATGGTGTTGAAAGCCTTGGCAAGATCTAGATAGGCTGTGTGAACCACCTTACCCTCATCTACAGCTTTAGTGACTGCTTCAAAGAAGTCTATTAGGTTTAGGAGACATGATCTGCCTTTTACAAACCTGAACTGGGTGGGGTCCTGAGTTTGGAGATTACCAATGTCATTGTTTATAAGTTTCATGATGACACGTTCCATAGCCTTGCAGACCAGGCTCGTTAGGCTAATGGGGCGGTAGTTTCCAAGGTCTGTGGTGGCTCCCCCTTTGTGGAGTGGGATAACTGTCGCTGTGAGCCATTCAGTGGGCACACAACCTGAGGTGAGGCTATAATTGAACATGGTACTTAGGTGGGGTGCCAGTTCTTCTGTAGTTCATGTAGAACACAGCCTGGGATGTCATCAGGTCCCATGGATGCTGTGTTCTTGGCTTTGGAGAGTATGTTTTTTACCTGTGCAGCCGTGATTACAGGAACTTTGCATTCTTCTGGTATAGAGATGGGCCCTTTAGGGGATGACGGGGGTAAAGTTAGCACTGAACCTACCTGCCAGGATGTTGGCAATATCAGTTGGTTCTGTATATTTAGTGCCATTGTGCTGTAATTCAGAGCAGATCTGAGTGTTGCCATTGAGATTCTTGACATAGCTATAGAATGCTTTGTGGTTGTCTTTAGAGTCAGTGGCGATTTTGTTTTCATAACTAGCTTTGGAGGATTTTATGAGGGATCTTAGCTTCTTACTCAGGCTGACCAGGGAGTTTCTCCAATCATGGGATTTTACTCTTTTTTGCAACAGTTTCTTTCTTCTGTTGCAGAGTTTGTTTATGGCAGGTGACCACCAGATTGGCTTTCTTTTTTTGGAGGATAGCATCTTGGTTCTGTTAGGGATTGCACGATCCATGCACTCGTGTAAGTGCTTATAAAGTGCATTTGTGTAGGATTCAGCAGTCATACCTCTATTGTCCGTCAGCATGGGTGTCGTGAAGTTTGCCACTTCTGTCTTAAGAAGCGTGAAGTTGGCTTTGGAGAAATTTTTTACTGTGGTTTCCCTAATGAGGGGTGAGGGAGGGATGTCTATGTCTAGGGTGATTAGCTTGTGGTCAGATCTGACCAAAGAGGAACTGACCTCTGGTGTGGAGCACCGGTTGCCCATGTTGGTAATAACCAGGTCTAGGATATTTCTGCCCCTGGTGGGGGTGTGGATAAGTTCCTCCACGGCATTGGAATTTATGAATTCCAGAAAACGTTGAGCACAAGAGTTGGTACACGAGTAGTTTTCCCAGTTAATGGTAGGGTAGTTGAAATCGCCCATTATTAGGGTGTTAGGTTGTACCCTAATATTTTCCAGTGTATTAAGAAATGAGGAGTGGGAATCCTGGGGCATGGTGGGGGATCTGTAGCAAGCTACAATTTGGATTGTGGTCTTGCCCAGAGTTAGTTGCACTTGGATAATCTCGGATGCATTATGCTGAGCAACTAGCCTGGAGGTGTGGATATCCTTAATGAATATGGACATGCCTCCGCCTTTAGTGTTTCGGTCCAGGTTAGGTGGCCGAAGGGTGTGGTATGAATTATAGCCTAGTAATGCAGCGGTACTCTCTAGAGCCTTGAACCATGTCTCTGTCACTGCACAGATGTCGATGTTCTCCATTTTAAGGAGTGCCTCGAGTGAGTGCATTTTAGACTTCTAGCATTGAGTAGCAATACCCTTAGATTCTTCTTGCCTGTACCTGTCAGGGTGGTGAATTTGTCATTTGAACCTTGCCTAAAAAAGGCACTATAGGGGTGGCTAGAGCCTTAGCCAGTATCCGGAATCCCAGGGGCAACAGGTGCAGGCCATCTCTGGCAAAGCATCATGGTTTGTCGATCATGTCATCCCAGGCAGACAGATACTGGATCCCCTTAGAATGACACCAGAAGCTTAGCCAATTGTTGAAGTCAATCATTTTGTCCTTGTACTGTGGTATCATTCTGGGTGATGGCAGGATGCTACTCAGGGCTAGGGTCATACCTGCCTGGGCTACAAAATCGGACAGCTCCTCCATGTCCCTTTTCATGTAGTCCAAGGAGGTACATCTCAGGTCATTCACACCAACATGGACAATGACAGAGTCATATTTGTACTTGTTGTGGAGTGACCTGAGTGCATGCGTTATGTGGCGGATCCTGTCACCCGACAGGCAGCTGACAGTAACTTTCTCCTTGTTTAGCCTGGTGAGTGGAACATCAGTGTGCCTGACTATAGAGTCACCTATGACTAGAGTGTTGGGTACGTTGTTATGCCTTATGGGCTGTGGTTGAGTGGCACACTGAGTTTGTGGGCTATGTGTCATTTGGGTTGTGTTGGGGGGGTTGTGGTTGCTTGTGTTTCTGCTTTGGAGGTCCCTGATGCTTGGCCAAGTTTTTATTGAGCGCCTCCGCGAATGTAGGTGTGTGTTTTGTGTTTCTATGTGTGCGTTTTGGTGATGTAGGTTTTGAGGGACTATGTGCTGATTGTGGTGTGGTGCAAGTGTTTACCTTCTCCTCTTGACTGTCTAGTCCAGTCTTGGGTGAAGAGAGATTTGCTTCCAGTTTGGCTATATAAGTGCATCTCTCACAAGTTGTAGTGTTGGGTGGTAGGAGGAGAGGGTTGTCTGGGTACATGAGGCAATTACTGCATTGCCCCAAGATGCCCAGATTCATCAGGTAGACGGGAGAAAACACCGGGAGCTGACCCTTAGACATGCCTGGATAGGTGCTTATTTGTTAAGTACTAGAAACTGTTTTCCTCTAGACAGTGAGGAAAGTTGAGTGCTGTAGTAATTTGTAGCTTATTTAGTGCTTACAATAAGTTCTGAACAAATGCTGAGCTCAAAGAAACAGACTTGAGTGCTGAAACAAAAAAACTGGCTAGTTTTAAGAAACAAATCAGGGTTTGAGTCTCACAATGAATAATTGGCTAGGCTTAAAATGGCTCACAAGGGCAGTTAGCTTAGTACTAAACTATGAACAACTAAACTATGAACTATGAACAACAAAATTAAGCTAGAAGGCTTCCCTCCAACACAGAAAGGCTTGGGGGCATAGAAGTCTACAAATAGTCCTGGACATAGCAAATCTATATCCAGACTAGACTACCCACAGGAAAGGCAGGAAACAAGCTTAGAATATATATATATTTTTTCACTCCTGTTTAAACATGTGAATGCACAACTTAATTTATAACATTAAGTATCAAGATCTGAACTGCACAATCAGCAAAATAAATTGTGGGTTAACTGGTGAACCTATAGAATGCATACTCTTGTGTATTTGCTGCAGATGCAGGCATCCCTTGGTGCGGGACCTAACATAAAAGAATGTCAAACTGTGACGGGGGAGGATAAACCAAACCAAATACCCATCAATGAAGGCACTCACTGAGAGATCAAACATTTTTTGGTTTGAAACACATTTTTGTCAGTTTTCGTGAGTCTACTGTTCTTCACTGTTGAAAAAAGGTAGTTTTATTTATGCTGCCAACTGAAGCATTGTATTTAATTAGCAAGGCAACAGGAACGCAAAGCAAACTTTAAAGAATGACTTTCTGCACACATCTTTGTCAAAGTCAAAAAAGCAAGCAGAAATAAAGCTTAATCCAGTGTTGTCTATTTTCAATCATTCAAACATGTAGGTTGTCAGATCTGATGAGCTCTAACCTTGGCGCCAATCTCAAAGCTTATGTGATCCACAGCTCTGACTCCTACCCCACCCATAATTCCCTAAGTTGTACCTCAAATACCCAGATTTCGTTTGCCGGTTGAACAGTACGGACATGCGGGGAGACCGCCCATTGGGGTGGGTCATAATATTTATATTATTTCTGCCTAACTGCAATTCCTCTCCTACCAAGAGAGTTTCCCTCTCACCAACTTCTTAATATAGTGTTTTCAGTATTCTGCACTTGTTCTTTCTTCTTTCTCAGTGTAGTTTAACACTTTTAGGCCTTTGGGGTCTATCTCATCAAAAGGGCCTCTTTTGTTGCTCTCATATAGTTATAGTCATAATTATAACCAGAAAAAAAAATGTCTCTGTTTCTTTTCTAAACATGTCAGAGTCGACAGGATTCAAAAAGTGTTCAGAGTGAGAGCACAAACTCCCTCTGCAAGATCCACACTAACTGTGTTTACTGCCTTGGTGCCATGCACCTGGACACTGACTGTCAGTCTTGTGCATTGTTTAGTGCCAGGTCCCTCCAGATTAGATGGGACAAGCTGATTCTAAAGAGGCTCCTTCTGGCTTCATTTTCTAAATGCAACAAGCCTAAGACCAAAGTTCCAGTAAGGAAAAAGACAACAAACAAGGCAAGATGGGAAAAGAAAAAGGAAGGAGTAAATCTCCTTCTGAGACATCAAAAAAGCGATCTCTGGCGCTGACTTCTTCAGTTGGCCTCAATTCCAAGGTTCCAAGAAGGTTGGAATCTACACCATCTCAAGATCGATCTCCTCCTTGTATCTGCTACAGACTTAGTCTGGAGAGTTCCAGACTGCAATCATCCATTCTTCAGGAAAGGAGATATCCATATCCTTTGGTAGCATCATTCACTTGATAATCTAGAAGACTCACAGAACTCTATGTTGATAAGATGATGAGGAAGCTTCTGAGGACACAGATACAGCTTATGGTTATCCTGGTACCATCTCCAAGAAAGGTACTGAGTGCACGCCATCTCACCCCTCCCTTGCAGGAATCCATACAGACTCTTCAGGTTCACCAAGGTTTTCAGAGCAGTCTCTCCCCCTTGGTGCTTCAGCCTTGGATAGCCCAGACCTAAGGTCAGCTTTGGGTCAGGACTCCCTGGTGCAGAGATTTCCATCTCTTCCTTGAAACAGAAGTCGTCTTACGTTCTGGTGGCAGCATCTGCTTTTGAGGCTTTCGAAAAGGTTTTTGCAACTACCAAAGAAAAGGTAGCTTCAACCAGTTTGGTTCCACCCAAACCTGATCTGCACTCTATGTCTCCCCTCTACATCCTAATAGACAGGGACAGTTGGTACCAATTTTCTCTGACGAAGTTTGCTTTGTTAGCTCCCCATCTGATTCTGACCCCTCTAACGCTCTCATTGATGGAGTTCCCAGAAAGAGGACATGCAAACAGAAGCACCTGGACTCTTCACCAGAATCTTTCACTGAATAAACTAACTTGGAGGAAGGGGAGAGTTCCCTCTTCCTCTGAAGACATCTCCTTTGGTGACGTCCTTGAATTAATGAAGCAGATATGGTGTCGGTCATCCCAATACCCTTCAGCTGATGAGTCAGTCTTCTTTAATGCTTTTGTTATTGGACCAACATCTTCCTGGGTGGTATACTAGCTTTTAATAGGAATTTCTGGCTTAGATATGTACTACAGAAACTGGTGAAGAATGACCAAATAACAAAGAAGAAAAACAAGCATTCACTTCAGAAGTATGTGTATGTATGTATGCATATATGTATTATATATATATATATATATATATATATATATATATATATGTGTGTGTGTGTGTGTGTGTGTGTGTGTGTGCATATATATATATATATATATATATATATATATATATATATATATACACACACACTATATATATATATATATATATATATATATATATATATATATATACATACACACACACACACACAGATACATAAAGCTATATATACAAAAATATACCTATAAATATAAATATATATGATTCATCACCGCACGCATTTTGTTGTGTGCTGAAAGTTTGATAATATTTGTTAGTCCACCAAGAACACAAGCCCAAAAGTTCCTTAACGCGTTTTTATTATTTTGCACAGGTAAAAAGCAGCGTTTTCGCCACAAACACAGTGTGGCTTCTTCAGAGGAATTTTTTAAAAGAATACAAAGAGTACCTCCCTTTTTATAGGAGTTACTAGTTACTTAATTAGTAAGCTTAAAAAAGTCCTTTTAAAAACATGTTTATACTTTTATTTGTTATATTATATATTTTCTTGATATATTGTTATTATATACTTTTTGTTTTAGACTATTTACATGTTTTATTGTGTTTAGTGTGCATAACATATGCTTTTGATGTGCAAAACAATTGTTTATTGCACTTTGAATGCAATTCTAAGGGTAAATGTAACAGCAGGCGAGGTTATTGTGTCTGTCTTTTTAACTAAGCTTTTTTAATTAAGCTTACTAATTAAGTAACTAGTAACTCCTATAAAAAGGGAGGTACTCTTTGTATTCTTTTAAAAAATTCCTCTGAAGAAGCCACACTGTGTTTGTGGCGAAAACGCTGTTTTTTACCTGTGCAAAATAATAAAAACGCGTTAAGGAACTTTTGGGCTTGTGTTCTTGGTGGACTGGAGCTTTGTTCACTCGTTTGTCTTCTGCTTTTTTGGTATTTTGTCTGTTCCATATGGCTTTGGTACCTACCGAGAGCCCTTCTAGCCCTAACTTGTTTGGTTCAGCTAACACTGACAATTTGGATCTACCTAAACTGCTGTTGTCCCTTACGGAAAAAATTGACCGCGTTAATGCACGCTTGGACTGTTTTGAAAGGAACCGCCAGACTCAGGTTCCTGTTACATCGGGAAATAATGGCTCTTCATCTGACGCACAGCGTGCACTCAGTGACTCTGTGAGCTCTATCCCTCCAGCTCAACCGTTAAGGAGTACTGCTTGTTCTGATAGACTTTTAGGGACAGGATCGTCTAACGGTTTGGCGGATACTAATAATTTGAACACTGGCTGTCAGGAAGCGCTTATGGGCGCCGCGTCTATTTCAGACTGGATCAGGAATACAGGTGACATTTTTGTTTTCCAAAACCTTTCTCAGACGCTCCGCCGGTGCCGGACAGCTCTGTGCTCATAAAGGACTCTGCTTCAGTGACTGACAAGCTAAAATTGCTTGATGTAAAAACTTTTAAACTACGCAAATTGCAGCTCGAAGTAGCTTATTTTAAACAATGCTTGAATGAAGGGCTGGTCCCGAAGGCTTAGGAGTGCTTTTACACCATCTAGCATTATCGATAGTGTTGAATTTCTGTTAGATTTGAAGTGTCTCTTTCAGAAACAAGGCTTGCAATTAGTTGAGTTATTAGTTAAACACTATTCTTTGTGTATAGACAACTTAACAAAAGAAGTATGTGTTTTAGATGAAGAAATCAAGTCTCATGTTGCTTTTTCTAAATTCACTTTTGATTATGCACGATCTTTTCAAGCATTGATACCTATTTGGTAAAAATTAAAACCAACAAATCAAAAAAACTACATAGAGACAGGTTGGCTTACTCAAATGAGAAGGCCTTCCCTAAGTTAAGTAGTAATAAACAGACTGTTAATGTGGATGATTTGGTCACATACTCAGATGGGGATGAAATGGAATGCCCCCCTAATAACAATCTTGACAGTTCTAATACCGAAGGCCAACGGCCTTTAAGTAAGTAATAGAAACAAGGAGAGACATGAAAACAATAAGGATGCAAATATTGTTGCACCCACTGCTAGTAATAATCAGGCTTCTTCTAGAAATCCAAACCCTAATAACTCTTCTTTTTTAGGGTACAGCAACAACAAATCCCGTCAGAGGGTGAACAGGAACTGGAAGCATTGAACCCACCTGAAAGGGCTGTTACTAATGGTTTACCAATCATTTTGTCTAATGCAAATGGTGACTTTAAGATCTATAATTTTTCTGCTCTTTTATTAGAGCCAGAGCTTGTTGAGCTTTTAGCATTGGGCAACACTTTTGTTCCATCTAGCAAATGTGATGTTGCTAGGGTGTTATTAGACTTAAAATGTTATGTCAGGAAACTGAATTTAAAACTTTTATTTAATGATAACACAGGCGTTAATTTGAAATTAAAACTGCCTAGTGTATTCAATCCACCTTTACATGTAGCCTTAAAAATGTTTGAATGTGCTTGTGAGTTAGACATTAGGCACATGGATAAGTCTTATAGTTTTAAGTCTAATACTTTTAACATCTCGAAAGAACAATTGTTAGCTTTAAACAAATTACGGTCTTCTGCAGTCAGGATTATAAAACCTGACAAAGGGGTGGGTTGGCCATTTTTGAACAAGCTGACTATGTGGAAAGAATGTACAAAGTCCTTGATTCCCGGCTTATGAAGCCTCTTCCTTGAATGAAATGAATACTTGTTCAAGTAGAATTAGGGGTTATTTCAGGGACCTGTTCATAAGTGGTAGAATTGACATGGACACTTTTAAATACATTGATATTTTGAATCCTAAAACACCTGTCATGTTTGGTATACCCAAAGTCCACAAAATTTGGCCAACCCTCCAATGAGAGCATTAATAGATGGTAGGTCATCTGTCTCATACCCTTGCTCCAAGTACATTGACTTTTGCTTTCTAAGTATGTAAAACTCATCCCGAGCATTTGCAAAGACTCCTGGTCTTTTTATCCAACTTGAAGGGGTTACAATAGAAGAGACTACTAACTTTCTTACCATCGACGTATCGACCTATACACATCTATTCCCACCAGGAAGGGATCGAATGGGTTGAACTTCTTCTACTTGAGTTGGGTGCCCCTAAGAATGACATTAACAATGTCACTGAGCTATTGGATATCATCTTGTCTTCAAACTTTTTTGTGTTTGATAATGAAGTCTTCGTTCAGAAACAGGGTGTAGCTATGGGCTCACCCTGTGGTGCAGCTTTGGCCAATTTATTTATGGCCTATTGGGAAAGGCACTTCTTACTCAATAACAAAGATTGGAACGATAAGATCTCATTTTATACACGCTTCTTAGACGATGTGTTCATTTTATTTAAGGGTGACTCATTAAGGGCTCACTCCTTTGTTGAGTATTTGAACTCAACAACAACTTTTTTAAAATTCACTTACCGATTTGAAACTGACTCAGTTGACTATCTTGATGTCAGCTTGTCAAGGCTTCCGACATCTGACAAGCTTAAAGCGGTTACTTTTAGGAAGGCTACTTATGTGAATTCGTTCCTTCATTTCACTAGTTCCCACCCATTAAAACAAAAAAGAGCCATCGTGAAAGGCCAATTAGTGAGGGTGGCAAGAATGTGCAGTGAGGTGTGTGATTTCCAGTCCGAAGTGACTAGCTTGAAGGTGCATTTTTTACATCGTGGGTATCCATTGGGGCTGGTGGATGATCTTATTAATGAGGTGTCCACTAAGAGAAGGGAAGGTTTATATGAACCCCTTCTTCCAGTATCACCCATAGTTGAAGTAGCCCCTGAGCATACAGCTAGTGACATTCCATCCATGTCACTTTTTTGTGCCACAAGTTTTGTTTCTGAAAATACACCACAGGAATTTGGGTGTAGTTTTGTTATGACATACAACATAAATTCTGATGCTATTTTGGGCATTCTAATGAAGAATTGGTATTTTATTTCTACACATGCGTTGTTGTCTGACAAATTAGGGGAAAAACCCCGTGTTGTTTTTAGGAGAGGGAGAAATATGAAGGACTTATTACAATGCGTTTCTTTAGGTGACTCCTTTAATAGGATTAAGGGGTCATTCCCTTGTGGTATGTGCAATTGGTGCAATCTTATCAAGTCAGGTACCTCATTTGAGGTTTCAGATAGGAAATATTTTATTAAGTGTAGGATTTGCTGTGATACGAAATCTATAATCTACCTGGCCTTTTGCACATGCTGTCCTTTCTACGTCGGTAAGACGGATAGAAAGTTTAAGGAGCGCATATACCAGCACCATTATGCAATCAAAAATAACAAATGTGAAAACGCACTGGCTAAGCATGTATTTAATAACCCAGGCCATGCATTTTCGTTTATGGGTATTGACCATGTGGCTCCCTCTATTAGAGGTGGTCCTACTTCCATTTTACTTGAAATACGTGAATTGTTGTGGCAGCTAAAACTAGACTCTTTTAATACACCGGGGCTAAATGAAAGTTGTAATATAGCCCCAGTGTTAAAGTATAAAGCATATCTGAGATGACATTCAGTAAATTGAAAATGTCTCTTAATGAATACTCACCTATTTGGCTTGTCAGCTTCCAGTATTGTCAGTACCTCCTGTTTTTACACACAAAAAAAAGCCTTTAATATAAACCATTTTGTGTATAGTCAGTATTTACATTTTCTATTTTTAATGTATATGAACTAGTTAGTCAGATACATTATAGATTGCATTCTAGGCATAGTAAGTCTGTGCAGTTAGTATTGTTGTAATTCCTAATTTTTAGTTAATTGAATTTCTTTATTGCATTACAAAAGGGTCTTTTGATAGCCTGAAGTTAGCTAGAGTAAATTGTGTTGTCCTTTTAAAAACATGTTTATACTTTTATTTGTTATATTATATATTTTCTTGATATATTGTTATTATATACTTTTTGTTTTAGACTATTTACATGTTTTATTGTGTTTAGTGTGCATAACATATGCTTTTGATGTGCAAAACAATTGTTTATTGCACTTTGAATGCAATTCTAAGGGTAAATGTAACAGCAGGCGAGGTTATTGTGTCTGTCTTTTTAACTAAGCTTTTTTAATTAAGCTTACTAATTAAGTAACTAGTAACTCCTATAAAAAGGGAGGTACTCTTTGTATTCTTTTAAAAAATTCCTCTGAAGAAGCCACACTGTGTTTGTGGCGAAAACGCTGCTTTTTGCCTGTGCAAAATAATAAAAACCCGTTAAGGAACTTTTGGGCTTGTGTTCTTGGTGGACTGGAGCTTTGTTCACTCGTTTGTCTTCTGCTTTTTTGGTATAATATTTGTTAGTGTTAGAGTCAGTCAAATCGTGAAATGGTTAAACTTCAACACATTCTAGCAAGTGGTGGTTTACATAATTCAGGGGTTCCCCCTTTTAAGAGGTTGTGCAGCTCTGGAGTTAGTATATTTAACTTCTGGGTGTGTGGGGGCAAATACCCATGTTGGACAGTCATAAAAGTTTTTTTTTATTTTTAGTTTTGGTAATCACAAATGTAACCTGTTATTTTACATTTGCTGTTACTTTTTTTAGATTACTTAGTTAGCAATAAAGATAATCGAGGATGACTTTGACGTTTTCTGTTTTGAATAATCTAATCAGCGATTATTCCTTATATCCTTGCATACATATATATATGTGTGTGTGTGTGTGTATACATGCACATATTTGATCTGCAAGGGAAAACCTCTGCAGTAAGTAACTGCTAAAGTTCCCTATTTTGATATTCCTCAGTTCAAAGCACTTCTCAGTTGACTGTAGGTTCTTCTCTCTGGAAGGCAAGCAAGCACTTCTTGCTGCTCTCCAATTTAATCATTATGCATTAAGTAACAACAATCTGAAAGGCAAAAAACAAACAAAAAAACAAAACAAAACAAAAGGACTGCTGACTTACAGAAAAATTTATCTGCTAATGCTGGATGAAGAGGCTGTCCAAGCATGGAATGGCAGCAGGGTAATTATCACCTACTGCAGAACACTTTCCTGCAGCTCAATGGACATGGTGAGTACATACCTGTTACATGATCTTAAAGGAACTTTGAAGGGGATGACTGTTGAGAATAACCTTCAGCAATGAAAATTAAACCTACATGGGATGCAAAAGCTGCAGAAAGGTCAACAGGCAGGGGCTGAGAATTTCAAGTTCTGAAGCATCAATGTGGTGAAAGAGACCTAACGCCTGTGATCAAAAGCCCAAACAATAATGGCAGGTGAAAGTATAAACTGATAGCAAATGGCAATGGTACAACTGTCCAGAATACAGACACTCATACATAGTGTAGACAGGACAATCCAGAGCTTATCTGGAACATCAGGTTTGGTTTATGATTTCCTGTGCAATTGTTTGGTAGGAAAAGATTTTGATGTATTTATATTTTATTTTTTAATCTCTAATGTTCACTGTTTGTTGGAAGAAAGAAAGAGACACTAGACAGGCAAACTCTAGCCATCCCAAGGGGCCTAGTCAGCTATAAGATGTATACTGTACACAGGATACACAAGAGCTGATTTGAAATTATCCAGTGTTGGTTTGTGATTTATTGTGTTACTACTTGGTAGGAGAAAATTTATTTTCATTTACATTTTATTTTTTACCTCTGATTTTACTGTTATAACTTTGTATATACAAAGATAACACCTGATAACACCAGAGACTTGTGCTCCTCATGCTAAAATTTGGCTGATTTACTTACTATTATTGACAGTAAATCTAGACTTACTGAAGATGAAGTAGAGTTGTGTACACTTACCATAAATGTAGATGCTCGAGTGTATTCACTGTTGTAATCATTACATTTGGGTAATCTGCTGGCAGGTTGCCCTTAGTCGGCCTGAATAACAAAGTCTTGGGTCCTGCATCGGTTGCTGTCCCATCTTCCGTGATGTCAGGTCGTCAGGGGTATAAAACATGCAGCCGACGACATTACATCAGTTTTTCTTGCCCCAGATGTCAGGTGCCCCCCTAATGGGGAGCAAATAAATATAAAAAAACACAAAGCTATACCTCCAAAAAAAAAGCAAATACACCAAAAAGGCTTTTAAGCATAGTAAAGGAAAGTAGAGGTATAGTCAGAAAAAGTTTGGGGGCTGGAGGGAGGGTAACCAGGACTGCAACAGTGAATACACTCGAACATCTACATTTATGGTAAGTGTACACAACTGTACTATGTTCTTCGTGTTTCACTGTTGCAGTCATTACATTTTGGTAGATTCCCAAAGCTATGGTTGAGGAGGAGGAGTTTATACAGCATTAGGGCCAGCTATAAGGCCCTGCAAGACAGCAGTGGCAAAGCCAGCTCTGGATTTAGAGAAAATTGGTAAATGATAATGCTTGGCAAAAGTATGTACAGAGCTCCAGGTAGTAGCTTCTAGGATGTCCCTGGTAGGAACACCTCTGAGAAAGGCTGCAGAAGTAGATGCAGCCCTAGTGGAGGAAGATCTGATCCCCTGGGGGATAGGTTTTTCATGGTGCTTATAGAAGAAATGAATGCAATGGCTTATCCATTTAGAAATGGTTTGTTTTGAAATAGCCTTCCCCTCTGCGCCGGCAGCAAATGCTACCAGCAGCAGTTCAGATTTTCTTCTAGGTTTAGTCCTGCCCAAGTAGAATCCAAGTTGTCTGTGCACATCCAAGGAATGCAGAATTTGTTCCCCTTTGTTCTGCGGATTGGGAAAGAAGGTTGGCAAATGAATGGACTAATTAAGAGCCACACTGGAAACCACCTTGGGCATGAAGGATGGATTGGTCCTGAGAGATACCCTGCCCGCATGAAAGATGATGAAAGGCTCCACAGCCTTAAGGGCCTGCAATTCAGATATCCTTCTAGCTGAAGTGATTGCTAAAAGGAAGGCTGTTTTCCAAGAAAGAAATTTTAAGTCTGCAGTAGCAGCTGGCTCGAAAGGAGGTAGAGTGAGTTTCTCCAAGCCAAAGTTAAGGTCCCAGGCAGGGGTTGGAGCTCTCCTGGGTGGTCTCAAGTTTTTTGCCCCTCTGAGATACTGCCTGAGCAGAGGATGAGAGAAGAGGGGAGGTTCTGTGTTATAATGAGATGAAATAGCTGAGGCATGGATTTTAATGGAAGAAAAAGACAAGCCCTTGTGAAGCCTCTCAGTTAAGTATTGTAAAATCTGAGGTAAACTGGGCGCTGCTGTGCTCATCCCTAAAGATTGGTTCCAGGCACAGAATATTTTCCATTTGTCAGCATAAGATTTTCAAGCACTAAGTCTCCTTGACTCCAAGATGACATCCATCACAGGTTTGCTGAGGGATGATAAGGGTGAATTTAAGTGATTAGCCAGGCTGCAAGGTTCAATGTTGGAAGCTGAGGGTGCAGAATTTGGTTCTCCTGCTTAGACAGCAGGGAAGGTGTCTGAGGCAAGTGCCATGGAGATAATTGAGACACACTGCACAGGAGGGGGTACCAGTGTTGGCGTGGCCAGTCTGGAGCAATCAAGATCATCCTTGGTTTGTCCTGTTTGACTTTTGGTAGAATTTTGGAGAGCAGAGGTAGTGGGGGGAAGGCTTAGACTGATAGGTTTTTCCAACTGAAGGACAGAGCATCCACTTTCCAGGCTTGTTTGTGGGGAGTCCTTGTGCGAAACTTGTCCAACTGGTAGTTCTGGGGGAGGCAAATAGATCTATGTCTGGGATCCCCCATTCGATTGTCAACATGTTGAAAATCCTTGGTTCCAGTTTCCACTCGTGTGGGTCCATGAGGTTTCTGCTTAGTCCGTCTGCCAGTGTATTAAATTTTCCTGGCAGGAATTGAGCTTGTAGGTGCACTTGGTAGCTCAAGGCTGTGTTCCACAATGCCATGGCTAGTCTGCAGAGGAGGTAGGAATGTGTACCCCCCCTGCTTGTTTATGTACCACATAACCATAGTGTTGTTCGTCTTTACCATTAGTTGTCCTGGAAGAATTTAGTCCTTGAAGGCTGTCAGAGCATTCTGTACAGCTAACATTTCTTTTTGATTGATATGTAGGTGCATTTGATTTGGATTCCATTTGCCCTGAGTGCACTTCCCTGCCAGGTGAGCCCTCCATGCATAGTCTGATGCATCTGTAGTTAGGGTTTGGGCAGCAGGGGGTAGTGTGAATGGTAGTCCCTTGTTTGGTGGCAGGCCTCTGCCCACCATAGGAACTTCCAGGCATAGGCAAGGGATGATAGGAATCATTGTTTCCAGGCTGTGACAATGTTGACTCCATAGACTTTTTAGATACCACTTTAGTTTCCTCATATGCAGTCTTGCATATGGAATTAGAAGAATGCAGGAGGCCATGAACCCCAAGGCTTGCAATATTTGTGTTGCAGATAGCAGGGTTTTTGTGGCCACTTGTTTGAATTAAGTTACCAAATGAATTTGCTTTTCTGGCATGAGGAAAGCCATCTGGGCAGTTGTATTCAAGCTTGCACCCAGGAATGTAATCTGTTGACAGGGTACCAGTTGCGATTTATTTTCGTTTATGGTGTACCCCAGACAAGTTAGAACCCTTTTTACAAACGCCAGATGATTTAAAGGTATGCCCTGGTTTTCTGCCTGAATTAGACAATCGTCCAGGTATGGATATATTTGAATATTTCTTTGTCTGCAAAATGCAATAACTGGAGCCAGGCACTTGGTGAATACCCTGGGCAGAGTAGACAAGCCAAAGGGCAGTGCAGAGAGCTGATAATGCAAGTAGCCTGCTTTGAAGCGTAGGTATCTACTGCAAGATTCCCTGATTGGGATGTGCAGGTATGCTTCTTTTAAATCTAGAGTTGCCAACCGGGCGTCTTTGCCTAGCATAGGAAGTAATTGGTGAAGAGTCAGCATCTTGAATTTTGGAATCTCCAGAAAGGTGTTTAGAGTAGACAGGTCCAGGATTGGACGACATGATTTGTCTTTTCTGGGTACCAGAAAAAGCCCAGAATAGAAACCTTGTCCCTTTTCCTCTTCTGGTACCAGTTGAATAGCCTCCATGCTTAAGAGGGAAAGTACTTGTTTTTGAGCCTCTGCCCACTGATTTGGGGGCAGATCTGGCCACCCGTTTGGTGTTGGCAACGTGTGGAAATGAAATCTGTATCCCTGGGACACTACATTTAAAACCCATTTGTCCTGGGTTATGAGTTCCCAGTTCTTTGCATGAAGAGCAATCTTTCCCCCTAAAGGGGCAGTCAAAAGTCAAGTGCTTGGGAATTTTAAAAGGAAGTCATTGAGACTGTTTACCATAGGGGGGTATCTTGTTATTTCCAGATTTGGAAGTGGAGACCCCCCACTGCTTAGTTCTGAGAATCCTCTGGGACTGAAACCTGGGATTTTTGCTGTGTCTGGGTTTGGCTTGAGAGGACCTGGAAAGGACCAATTCTTAGTAGGCCAGTGCACTTGTAAAAAATCTTTAACAGTTTGCATAGATTTAGCTTCATCTTCCATCTTTTTAAGAACTTCTTCAGCCTTATTGCCAAACAGGCTGTCCTGATTTAAAGGAGCATCCAACAATTTAGCTTTAACATGATCAAGCAAATATTGCTCCTTAAGCCAAGCATGCCTTCTAAGCACAGACCCAGTAACAGCAGCCCTGCAAGAGGCCTCTAAAGAATCAAAACCACATTGCAAAGTGTGTTTTCCAACTTGTTCAGCAGAATGCATTAAATCCTGTAAATCTTTATTTTCCACACAGTCAGGAATCAACATCATTTTCTGTTTAAGCAGTCCAATAATATGCTGTTGATATTTTAACATATGAAATTGGCAGTTTAAAGCTCTGATTGCCAAGGTTGCAGAAGTATAAACCTTTTTACCCCATCTATCCAGCGCCCTGGAGTCTCTATCAGAAGGGATAGGATTTTTAGCAGTAGAAGCCTTAATGCCCTTGGGCCCCTGAGAAATAGTCTCGATCTGCAACAGGATTTTTGAAAAGGAACTTGTGGGACTCAGGAACCCTGCAGTATCTGTCAGGTTTACTAGGAGCAGGGAATCAGGGGCCAAACTGGATTCCGAGAACACATCATCAACAATGTCTAGTACAGGAGGTATAGCCAAAGGCCTATGCTGAGGTAGAAAAAGAAAATCCCCAAGTCTCTTTTTTGAATCAGAAAATTCCTGGCTTTCCAGTGGAAATGCTCCCTTAAAGTATGTAAAGTTTCCCCAAAAGAAAAATCCTCAGGAGGGGAAGCAGAGGGAATGGAATCCTCTGCATCAGAATCCTCATAAGTAGGTATGGACAAATCCAGGTCATCAGAAGAGTCAGAAGAAACAGAATCTTGATCAGAAGATTCATAATCAAGCTCAGCCCTAGGCCTCGGGGGGGGGGGGGGGTGACTACCCCTGATTACAGTAATTAGATCTTCAGCCATTTTTATCATTTGTTTTTTAGGCACAGGGGCCCGAGCATGTGGCCTGGGCGTCAGTTTTTTAGACATGGATCGAGATTTAGGCTTTAGTAATGAAGGCGGTGTTGATTTAATATGCAAGTCTGTAGGCCTGAATACACCCACAGAAGTCTGTGCCTGAACAGCGGCTCCGGAGCAATCCAAGGTAGAGACATCCATGGGTTCCATTCCGTGGGTTCCATAGTTGACGTATCTCGCGGCATACTGGCGGACTCTGAATGGGTCTCAGTAGAGGCCTGTGAATCAGAAGTAGCGGGTATCAGGGGCTGCGAAAGCACCTCACTGAGTACCGGCGAACTGGCAACTGGCTAAGAAGCGTCGTCAGCAGTTTTGGACCTCGGCAGCCTCTCTCTGTCTTTATCTTTGCGTTTTTTTGAAATCCCGGTAGTCGGATGGCTAACCGATGACATTTCTGGATAATTAAACTGAGAACCAAAGTATTTAGAGGCAAAAATGTACTGACAACGGATAGTGCACTGATTAAATAAAGCACAAAACCGACAGCAAGGTACATCGTGGTCAGGGCCTAGGCAAGGAGAACAGTACGAATGAAAATCTTTATGAGGTATTTGCTTTCTATAAGTAATGCAATTATTAACTTTTACTGACATCGGTAAGGAGCAATAAAAACTTTTCCCAACAGGGTACTTAGCTTTAAGATGAAGACTTCGGTTCTGAAACTCAAAAACTAAAATTTTAGGAGTTGGCCGACCGGTACTTGCGAACTGCTTCTGCTTGGGGCATCGCACGGCAAGAAAGACTGATGTAATGGTGTCGGCTGCATGTTTTATACCCCTGACGACCTAACGTCATGGAAGATGGGACAGCAACCGACGCAGGACCCAAGACTTTGTTAATCAGGCCGACTAAGGGCAACCTGCCAGCAAATTACCCAAATGTAATGACTGCAACAGTGAAACACGAAGAACATCTGCACTTGTCCAACTGGCACAGTTTGGGAAACTGTTACATGTATTAATAACTTGGCTGATGAGATAAATAATAGTAGGCAGTGTAAACAGAACACATTTAGCAATGGAAGTCTCCTCCGCCAGTAAAGATCACTCAACTCCTATTAAACATGATCTTACCGATCAGCACTTCGGAACTCATGATACAAGTATTTAGCAATCTGAGGATTCACAGCATGTAGAAGAAGAAAAATAAAGGGAGAAGTTCAAAACAAATAACTAAGAAAAATAAACTGATTATATAAACTATAATGCAAAGAGAACACATACTAAAATAACACTGTTTTGTTGTGTAACACAGTTTACAGGGAATGATAACACTGTTACAAAACATTTGGTCTACAGAAAATGACATCATTTTTCCAGCAGTGAAGGTACAAAAAGAGGCAAGATGCAGGCTAAAAGTTAGAAATCTGCACTGCACTTGGAAGGATTAAAGAACATTATTGTAAGAAAAAAGAGGAGAAAGGCTGAAATTGACAACATGGCTCATGCGGTGGAAATACAAAGACAGCCAGATGAGAACTGTTTCCTTGCAAATAAAATAAGCTGTGAAAACATTAAGATTAATAAGAATAATGGTAATGAAGATCATTATTTTCTAACAAATGATAGAGCACATGTTACTAAATTAGAAATGAGAGATTCTTCAGATATGGCCAAAAATGACATACTAATAACTGAAGACGTAATTAAAGGAATTGATACTTAGATCTGCAGAGAGGATAATGAACATCGAGTAGTGCTATGCTTGCCAGGAGCAAAAATACAGGATGAGAGTAGGGCCGTACAATTCCTTAACTCATTACGTCCTAGTGACTCCTCTAGGTGTTTCTGTACTTCCATCCTACTGTCACCACTAAGCATCAATTACTGCTTGATCATACTTTCATTAATAATTCCAAGCCATGCTATATACAAAATATTAAAAATTTCACCTTAAAGCTTACACAATGGCAAACACAGCTGCATTGATATTTGACCTATGTCTAGTGCAGGTAAGGGATATTACTTGTTGTTCATATAATGCTTGTTTATATTGTCATACATTTCATGTTTTTCTAAATATCTCAACAGCCAAGTAGAACAGACAGAACTGCTTAGCTTCATATGAAAGTTCTCAGTTGGATGATCAAAATGCTGTTGACATTATGTGTGTAACTTGAGTGGTTGCTGAGATATTGTAAGCTGTTTACAAAATGCTACAAACCTAACAGTTTTTGTGTTTACTGTGATTTATAAAGTCCACTTTAAGACCTGGAACCGAAAGAATATTGCCACTGTAAAAATAGTTTGTGCTGAAGATATTAAAACTTATATGTCTTCAAGAGTGATTTGTGACAGACGAGTTCCAGTAAGAGTGAAAGGGAAGGTCTACAAGAGGGTAGTGAGACCAGCTATGTTGTATGGGTTGGAGACGGTGGCATTGACAAAAAGGCAGGAGCTGGAAGTGGCAGAGTTAAGGCTGTTAAGATTTGCACTGGGTGTGACAAGGACGGACAGGATTAGGAATCTGTATATTAGAGGGTCAGCTCAGGTTGGACAGTTTGGAGACAAAGTCAGAGAAGCGAGACTGCGTTGGTTTGGACATGTGCTGAGGAGGGATGCTGGGTATATTAGGAAAAGGATGCTAAGGATGAAGCTGCCAGGTAAGAGGAAAAGAGGAAGGCCTAAGATAAGGTTTATGGATGTGGTGAAAGAGAATATGTAGGTGGTTGGTGTGACAGAGCAATATGCTGAGGACAGGAAGAAATGGAAACAGATGATCCGGTGTAGCGACCCCTAACGGGTACAGCCAAAAGAGAAGAAGAAGACTTCTTTAGCAACTCCAATCATACCTCTCAACTGTACTGAATTCCTCAGTATTTACCATTTCTGAGGTCAAAATAATGGGGTGCCATGAATTTCCGAGTGGCCCCTTGAATTCCTGTTTTTTTTTCTAATTTTTTTTTTTAAGTTGAACCTGTCTCTGACATCATCACGTGCTAACTTGTTGGAAACTGTCTTTTTTATTTACTTGGTCAAGTTAGAGTACATGCCTTTCAATACCTTGGTTATTCAGTATAGTCTAAAGATGTTATGCAGAATCATTTTTTTTTCATGCATGAAATTTGTAGTACAATACTGTTACTATGATACATAGTAACTAACAGCTCCAAAAAAGAAAATGTTTATGAAGGCACTAAATACCACCTTTTATGAACAAGTCCTACAAAGCTAAACTGAGGTATATAAAAAATGCCACCTTGCAATATGATCAAATGACAACTATAATTGTTATTGCAATGCAGTTAAAACGTGTTGAACGTCAATATAAATTTTATCCCTTTTTTTCTCAGTTACTACTTTTATTTTTGTAAAGCAAAAAAGGATTGGTATGCTATTTAGTTAAAATGTTAAGAATGCTTAGTCTCTTGTACCATTGTTTTAATGTACGCTATATGCACGTGCGCATGTACATCATGTTCGTACCATTGTGTTGTATGTTCATGTTGTGGATTTAGATCAGGGATGGGATGGGAGAGAGGGCAGAGCACAGCTGGCAGGCTCAGGCAGCAGTAGCAATCCCTATCAGTGAGCGGAGGATGAGAAGAGGAGTGTCTGACTTTTTTAACTTTTAACTTAACTAGTTAACTTAATCCAAGGCAGCCCAAGAAGCAAGAAAGCAACTACTTAGTTTCTGCAGAAGCCAGCAGAGTAAGAGAGTCTGGTCCATGACCACCCAGCATCTATTCTGCATGCCCATCATGATCAGGAAGGCTAGGAAGAGAGAGGATGAGAAAATTTATCACCTCTGGCTGCAGCAGCAAGTAAAAAAGAATAAAAATAAAAAAAAAAGATTCATTCAGCCTCGGCATCAACACAATGTTGACCCAAGCACCAACCATGCCATACATTTACATTATAATAACTGGTATAACATGAGCTGACTCAGCTGAGTAAAGAAGTGATCATTAACTTCCGTTAAGGGAAATGTTTTCATTTACAGTCTGTGGAGTGCTTGTACATACATGGGCAGGCAGAAATTGAGAATACAAAATGGATTGTTGGGGGAAATATTTCTTTTTGTTTTGCCAGTTGTAATCCCAGAGAGTATGAAATCTGAGCCCCCTCCCTATTAAAGTGCACCACTGCAGGGTCATCTAAGCTACTGTTGTCAAAGGTGATCTGATTACTAGCTCCAACAGCTGCTCATTTGTAGTATGCATATTTACTGTTAACCTATCCATGGCCATTACTCTGCAGTGTGTCCCTCTTAGTGGTTTTACCCACGTCCCTGTTTTACCCACTTAATTCTCCAGACCCTGCCACTGTCAGTTTTGGCTGTCACAGCTTTTATTCTGTGAAAAACTATTTCTTATTTTAGATTGCCCTACAGATAATGTAGTAGTGCAGGTTTTATGCATTTTATTTCTTATTTCGGGTTTAATGTTTTACGTCAGTAATGTACACTACTTGCTTTTTATTGTACCATCAAGCTGCCTAGTGGCCTTAAAACTGTGTATGCCCAGACTGATTAACCCTTACTGAAGGGTAGGGTACACTGTAATATTAGAAATTTCTGTGATCTAATTTTATTTATTTACATTACTGAACCCGCGGTGGTGGTGCTGCGGTAGCGTTGTCGCCTCACAGTAAGACGCTGTCCAGTTTGATTCTCAGCTAGAGCGGCTTCTGCGTGGAGACATGCGTGAATGGACGTACCTTCGTTGAAGGTTGTGCGTCAGGGCTGGTAACTCGGCACGTAAAAATCAACTACCAATCATTAGCAGACCGGAGTTCCGCTGTGGTGACCCCTAACCAGGAAAAGCCGAAAGACACAACAGTATTGGACATTACTCTGATCTCATTGTTTTGTTTAACTAATGTACCGAAGTAGTTCCACTAATGTTTTACTGTCCTCAGTACTTCTGGGTATCTAGCGCTCTTTCTGTAACAGCTTCACATAGTTCTGATTTTTCGTGGTTCTCTAATTGCTCTGTTATTAGTGGTTTCCATTGCCCCACACCTTTGCTTACATTATCTTGTCTTACTGTGCTGTTTGTCATCTGTTTATACCTGTAGAGTGAGTCATACTGAGGCATAGTAAAGCAGCTCAGTCACCAGCAAGGGGTTTTATTTTATTTTATTTCCATTTTGCTGAGATTCCTAGTTTATATTCATTGTAACTCAGACTAGTGTTAGCATCATCTTTATTGATACACATTGATGATGATCTTTCTCTTCTGTTCTGTCTGCTGATGTTAGTAATTTTGCTGTGCATGACTTCCTTTGTTCAGCATTTTGGTTATGCAGTGTGCGACTCCCAGAGGATTGTGTTGCATCTTCCAAGGTTAACTACAGGATTTACTGCTGGCATTTTACTAGCAGTTTAAAGAGGCTTTCAGTGATATTAGTATTTAGTGTAGAAGCAGTTAATTGTATTTTTATATAAGAAAATAGTATTTTAGTTTTGCACAAGTTCAAAGTTTGCAAGAAGTTCAGATATTAAACACCATTGTTGTGTTTATTTTGTCTGTTCTTCAATTTGTGCTTAAAAGCTGGTACCCCACAATTCCATTGGAGTGGGCAGGGTTACATAATTATGTATGCAAATTTTATGTTAATCAGTGTACAGATTTTTGGCCAGTTAAACCTATTTTTCATGGGCCTTTGTCCAGATTTTTTATGATTCCAGGATGAGAGGTATGCCAGTGGTTCCAGAGATATGAACATTTGTTTGAAATGTGAGGACATCATTTGATTTTATCAAAAAGCTTAGGCTCCACCCATTAGAAGCTGCAATGCAAGCTTCCATATCTCTATTGAAGGGAATTAATTAATGTAAGGAAGTATGGAGCTGTTTTACTCATGTTGGTTCAAATCGCTAAGTATTAGTACAGGTATTAGGCTAAATTTTTCACAAATCCGGTATAAAAAGGAGAGCCAAGTCAGTATGAATAAAAATATTTTTGGGTAAGTACACACATAAAAAATGGCCCACTTAATGTGTAGAACATCCAAATCTTAATTTTGGGCAAATGTGTACTTGACAGGATGGAGTCTACATTTTGAGACAATGGAAGATATTTTTTGCAGCATATATATTCAATATTTGACTAACACAAGACAGGATTTTTGCCAGGGTAGAAATTTAACTGATAGCAAAATGTGATTTATCTGTGCTGGTTGTTTGTACAAAGAGCATTGCTATTTTTATTGGAAAATTTGCTACATTCACACAAGACAGATGCTGTTATTGTTTGTGAAAAATTATTACAGTAAACATTTAAACTGCTTTTTAGTCACTGCTCTTTAGACATTCTAACAAAGAATCAGGTGGAGGTATTATGATAGGGATTAAAGAATGTTATGAGACCTGAGATTATTAAAGCAATAACCAACGGCATGGTGTGGTATATTGAAAATTTACCCACGGTTGGTGTGGTTGAATCATGAGGGCGAAGCCCAAGTGATTAAATGAAGCCAACCATGGGTAAATTTCAATATACCACAACCACGGAGTCGGTTATTGCTATTATACAATGACATTATTTAAGGAAAAAAATATTGTTTTCTTAAATAATGTCTTTGTATAACGGCGCATTCCTGTTCTTCCACTGGTTGTGGTATATTGCTTCCCTGTTTTGATGTACTGAGCATGCGTATGGGACTTGTGTCCCACGCATACCCAGTACATCAATGGAGAAAAGAAAGTCTCAGTTGCTCCGTTTTTTTTCTTTTTTTTTTAAATTTGTTTAAAAAATATATATTTTGAGGACTTTATACCAACGGAAAAAAGTCCGGGCGACCGAACCTTTTTTCCGTTGGTATATTGTGGGATTTACAATGGGCACACTGGCCAATCAGTGTGCACGTTTTGGAATATTAATGGGGGGGTCATTGTATAATACAAGTTTGATGATAACACCAATAGTTTAGGTGGTGTGACTGTGACAATAAAGGCAACCCTGAACAGTTTACAACTGCTAGAGTGTATATACCACCAAAATGAAGTGGCAACGACGAAGAAGAAATCATTTATTTTTTTGCATGAAACACTGTAGGGAAAATAATAGGCTGTGAGAACTTAAATTTACCAGAAACAGGCTGGAGTTAATATTATTCTACAGCAGCAGTAAGCAAATTATTTACAACATAAGATAAAGAGCAACAATTGTTGCAGATAGTAAACAAACCTACCAGGCAATGGAACATACTGGCCACTGTCTGTGTTCCTAAGGAAATTACTGTACTTTCATGTCACGTTTTATCACCTTTAATGTGCACTGATCATGGTATTATAATGGATAAATAGTGGCGAAGTAATTCTACCAAACCATAATCTAAACCAAATACACAGAAGATTAATAACAGGCTACATGGAAACAGAACAGTCACTGTAAAACTAGCTGGAATTAGGCATTCAATGGAAAGACTGCAGAAGGACTATGGCAAGTTTTTAAATGGAAATTGAATAAAAAAAATGTTTATCGGGATCTAGGCACTACAGGTTAGGAGGACACATTTCCATAAGAACAATATACTTAATTAAGATGACAGATAAAAAGCACAAAAATTGGTAAAATGTCAGACTATAACTTTGAAAACTGAAAAACTGGACAGACAAGATCAGAAAAATTTGAAGAAAACTTGTAAAAAAATATTGAGCATAATAGGAAACCATTTTATAGTTACATAAGATACAGTAGGAGCAAAAACATGCAAATCAATAAACTGCATGTAGATTCTACAATTTATTCTCAAACACTACAGATTACAGAAATATTTACAAAATCTTATGCAAAACAGTTGGGCTTCACAAAAGGAAAAATTGTTCTACTAACATACAAGTTACTTTAGATACACTGAAATTATATTAGAAATTATAATTAAAAATAGAGTACTGTAAGATCTTACCATAATAGTATATGTCGTACTCCTCAGTGTTGCTGTATTCTTCACTTTTGGATTATCCTGTCGAAAACAGCTTAATGTCCAGCGAGCATGCCAAAGCCTTTACACCTTCCAGGTGCCACATATCAGATGTATATCCTACGTGCAAGGTGCAATATACATATGTGTCATATGAGCACCTAATCCACAGAATCAAGTACCCCAGAGGAAAACAATAACATGTACATTCAGAAAGAGAAGAAGTAGAAAAAAGGTCGTAAGAAAGACCCCTCGGCCAGGAGGAAGACAACAGAAAGTAACGGGGTAGGAGGGAGGGACAGAATACTGCAACAGTGAGAAACAGGACATCCACTATTATGGTAAGAACTTACACAACTGTACTATGTCGTTCCTTATCAATGTTGCAACATTTTTCACTCTTGGGAGAGTACAAAAGCTAGTGGAAAGTATGGGAGGAGGAAGCCACAAAAGACCTCTCCAAAAACCCATGAAGGATGGCCCTGCAAAATCCACCCTGGCCTTGGAAATAACATCCAAATTATAATGTTTGGTGAAAGTGTGAACAGAAGACCAAGTAGCAGCTTCCAAAATGGATCTCATATCCACACTCTTGAAAAAACACCAGAAGAGGCTACTGCCCGGGTAGAATGAGCACAAACAAAAGAAGAAAGCTGCTTACAGTAAAAAGACTAGCAAAAATAAATGGTTTTATTTGGACACCACCAAAACAGATTTCCTGGAATAAAAGGAAACAAAAAAAAATGCTCTGATTTCCTGATGTATTTTGTCTCATCTAGGTAATATCTGAGCTGTCTGTGTAAATCCAAGGAGTGAAGAATCTGTTCACTAGGATTCTGTAAGAACAGAAAAAAAACTAATTATTAACGACCTTTGGCATAAAAGAAGGACTGGCGTGAAGAGCCACCCTGTCAGTGTAAAAAAACAAAGGGTGGAACTGCCATGAGTGCCATAAAATTCAGAAACCCTCTTAGAAGTAAGCCACCAAGACAGTCTTGCAAGTATTATGTTGCAGGGAAGAGGAAACCTCAGGTTCAAAAGGGGACTGAGTCAGTTTCTCAAGGTCACAAGAAGGAGGAATAGACTTTCTTGGAGGCTGAATTCAAGGACTCCTTTCAGACTTCAAAAGAAGAAGATTCAGAGGCAGATGAGCAGAAATAGCTGACAAACGAGTTTTAACAGATGAATATTCCAAGTCAAAATTGAGCAAGTCCCACAAATAACAGGACTGTAAGAATACCCACAGAAAAAGGGTTCAGGTCATGCTTGACACACCAAATAGAAAATCTCTTCCATTTAGTCACATAGGATTTCCTAGTAGTGGATTTTCTGGTCTCCTGCAAAACCCAAAGCACGTGTTCAGAAAATGGGTGTCTAAAAGGAATCAAAACTCTATCACCCAAAGAGGCAGGTAAAGGGTGGGCAAGTGAGGGTGAATCAAAGATCCCTTGTCTTGTGTGATAAGATACATCCTATCAGGAAACTTGAGATTGCCCATGGCCAAGATGTAACAGAAGAGGGACCCAGTGCTGCGTGGGCCAAAAGAGAGTCACCAGCATGATTCTGGGTCTGTCCCACATGATCTTGTGCAAGACCTTTGGTAGTAGAGGAAGAGGGGAATAGGCATACAGAAACCTCCCCTTCCAAGAAAAAGACATGGCACACACTTTTCAAGCAAGATGACTCAGCACTCTGGAACAGAACTGGGGAAGTTGTCTATTCACAGAGGAGGCAAAAAGATCTATTTGAGGAGTACTCCACCGCTGTACGATGTCCATAAACACCTCCTTGAGAAGTATCCATTCATGAGGATTTGTCCTGGACCTGTTCAGAGAGTCTGTCACAGGACTGTGATCTGAAGGAAAGTAAACCGCATGAAGAACTAAGTGATAGCAGACCGGAAAATCTCAAGTCTGAAGAGTCAGCCTGCAAAGAAGGTAAGATTTTGTGCACCACTGTTTGTTGTTGTACCACATGACTGTGGCATTGTCTGTACAAACCCTTACAGTATCTGGAACCCAAATGGAGTGAAAGGCCTGGAGAGCTAGAACTAAAGTCCTCATCTCCTTGATGTTGATAAGATATGCCAATTGTTGATAGGACCAAAGACTGTGGACTTTCAGGGTTTTGGATAAGGCTCCCAAACCTTGATCAGAAGTATTTGTGAACTCCTCCTGAGTAGGGAGAAGAACATGAAAAGGCACATCTGGATTCAGGAAAGTCTGGTGAAACCATCAAAGCAGCTTGAGCTTGAGACAAGGTAAGAGAAGAATCAGATACTCCAGAAAATGGCAGTGCGGGAGCCAGTCTTGAGATACCACTTAAATTTCCTCATGTGGAGTTTGGCAAAGGGAACCACAGGAATGGTGGATGTCATGTACCTCAGAGTTCTGTGGAATTCACATGCAGAAAGGACTGGAAGAAATAGAAGGGACTGGAAATAAGCACTCCAAGAGATGGCCTTGGGAGGTGGGAGGCAATCCATCATTCAAATTGTCTGAATCCTGCAACCCAGGAACACTTGGTCCTGAGAGGGAGTCAACACAGATTTTTTTGAGATTAAGGGTGAACTCCACACTATGTAGATGAAGCGCATTGAGGTGAAAATCCTGAAGCAGATGCTGCTGTGAGGGGGCATAAATTAAAAGTTAATTAAAGTAAGGGAATATTTGAATTCCCTGAAGTCAGCAAAAGGCCACCACATGGGCCAGACATTTGGAAAAAGCCCCTCAGAGCTGCAGAAAGATAAAGCAAAGCAGAGAACTAACAATGAGGAAGAAACAGAGAAACGTGAAAACTTCCCTATGACAGAGTGAATAGGAATGTGGAGGTGAGTGGCTTTCAAATCCAGGAATATCAGGCAAAGCTTGAGGAAGCAACAGAGGAAAAAGTGTCTGAAGAGACAACAACCTGAAAGAAGGAACCTTAAGAAAACAGTGGGCCTTCCTGGGAACCAGAAAAAAACGTGTTCACTGCTGAGAAAAGGAGAGAGGCTGGATGGTTCCCTGTAATATCAGATCTTAATTTTAAAGAACCAATAGAAAATGTGGAAGCAGACAAGGATGATGCTGAGGAAGGCCTGAGAATCGAGGAAGGGATTTCCATATAATAAAATAACAATTTCAGATAATGGAAAGCACCCAAGTGTCCGTGGTTATCTGCTGCCAAACAGGAAAAGAGAGTCAACCTGAGGGATAGAGGAAGCTGGCAGAGAGGTAGGATTGGGAAAATGCCTTGTGGCCCTTAGAACCTTGAGAAGGCTTGTCTGGAAAAATTCTCCTAGAAGCCCTCTTGCCCCTAGAAAGGTGCCTAGGCTGCCTACAGACAAAATAAGGCTTAGATGGATAATTTCACTGAAACTTTGAAACAGGAGAGACAAAGATTTGTTTCAGATGCAGCTTAATTTTCCCCTTTATCCAGAATGGTCTTAATTTAGCCTCAGCAGGGCCAAACAGATTCTGGTTGTCTAAGGGAGAGTCCAAAAATTTGGCCTTGATGTCTTCAGGCACAGCTTGGAGAAGCAACTAAGACTACCTCCGCATTACAGATCCAGATACAGTTGCCCTAGAAGAGGCATCAGCAGCATCATAGCTGTATTTAATGGAATAACGAGCCACCTTAGAAACAGTGCTCAAAAGGGAAATGGCAGAAGACTTGCCCTCTGAATTAGGCATATCAGCCAGAATGTCGCCAACTTTTGAGAGAAGAGCCAGGACATGCCTAGTCATATAGATCTGGTAATTAATAGCCCTGAAAGCTAAGGTTGCAGAAATATATACTTTTTTTTACCATACCTGTGCATGGTACTGCTTTCCTTATCAGAAGGTAAAAGCTTAGAAGAGGGCAGAAACTTAGATAGTTTATCAATGGCCACAGAAATAACAGCAGGATCAGAGAAAGGCTTTTATACAAAAAACTTCTGAGTTTCAGGAACTTTATACAATCTGGCTGGTTTCTTAGGGGCAGGATGTTGAGAAGTAGGGGCCTGAGCAGCTGCAGTAAAAGTATCTAAAAGGGCATACAGCAGTAGAGGGACTGCAGAAAGCCAAAGAGAATCTATTTGTAAGAGTTCGTAACATCTTTTTTGAACACCAGAAACCTGGGATCAGTCCCATTTAACTCATTAACTCCAATGGAGGTCAGGAAGTTTGCACTGTGACTTGCAATGGGTGGAGCCTAAGCCTTTTGACAGAATCAAATTATGTCCTCATACTTTAAACAAATGTTCACATCTCTGGAACCATAGGGGTTATGAAAGAACTATAAATGGCAAACTCTTCAGCACAAACTATTTTTATATCTTCCACACCATTCTTCTCTATAACCTCTAACAATGCTACTAACATTATCCCGGATACTACCACCCGCCTACTAGGTGTTATAATTGACAATTGTCTTAACTATGATGACCATATTAACGCCACCATAAAATATGTTAACAAAAAACTTGGTACTCTCTATAGAATCAAACCCTTCCTTACCCCCACAGCCAGGAAAACTATTGCCCAGACCCACCTCATTTCCACCCTTTTCTATGCCTCTGCTATATATACTAACCTATCTAAAAATAACATCTCCAAACTTTCTACCTGTTATAATAGCATAGTGAGATTCATTACATGTACACCCTTTAAAACTCACCACTGTCTTAACCTCAAACAACTAAGATGGCTAGAATTGCAGAACCACATACTCTATCAACAGTTACTTATCACTCAAAAGATCCTATACCACCCCAATAATACCCCTATCCTCACTAATCTGATTTCACCATACAACAATCTAGCTACACTACGTTCTGCTAATAAACTCCTGGTCTCCTCAATTAAATCTAACAATAAAGCTGGTGACTCACTTTTCTCAAACACTACAGGCAAAAATTGGAATCAGCTCCCTCCTGAACTATCTAACCTAGCTTCTACTTCTCTATTCAAAAAACATATTAAATAACATCTTAAAACTCAGTGGCTTTGTCCCTGTGCTAACACAGACTGAAATCTATTTCCCCTTCTACTCTTACCCTTTTCCCCACCCCTCTAACTTAGGCCTCTAACCTAGGCCTCCTAATCTTGCTTCTTTTTCATAATAAGAGGAAAAATTATAAGGACGTTACTCTGTTGTGCTCATACCCACTTTGTGTTTAGTACATCTGCCATGCTTTACCTAAATAACTTTTAGCACAATGTCTATATTCTTTATTTACAATTCTATATTTTTTGCTTTTAACCAATGCTACCACTGTATTGTTTTCTTACATGTTCTTGTTATATATTGTTAACTGTGTTTTACTACTCATGCTTGGAGCTTTTCTCCCCGGGCCTCTACTGAAAATGGACATAAATCCAGTTAGACTAGCCAAGTCAACAAATGTAAAATAAATAGATAAAATAAATAAATAGTGGCAGCATTCTTTAGGTTCTAGGTCTTTTTATAAGTCACAGCAAACACAGTAACTATTACATTTATAATATTTTGTAAATAACTTACAATATCTCAGCAACCACTCAAGTTACACATACTCTCAGCAATTTTATTCATCTGAGAGCTTTCATACAAGGCTAAGGAGCTGTCTGTGTGTTCCTTGGTTGTTGAGATATTTAGAAAAATGTGAAAATGTTATCTATATCAAGTAATATCATAAAAACAATAGTTAATATCTATTTACCTGCACTAGACAGAGTTCAAATATTAATGCAGTTGAGTTTGTCACTGTGTAACCTTTAAGATGAAATATTTTAAAACCTTGTAGACAGCATGATTTTCAAATTACTGATGCAAATATGAACAAGCAATATTTGACACCTAGAGGCATCAGTAGGAGTTAACAGTAGATACACCTGGAGGCATCACTCTGATGTAATGAGTTAAAATGTTCCATCATATGAGACACTTTATCCCCAAAGGACAATTCTTGCACAGGGGAATCAAGAGTAAGTGAATAGTCTTCTTCAGAGCCTAGTGTAAGAGAGTGGAGCTGAGAATACGTCCATGACTCCTCACCAGAGTCTAACCCTTCATCAGATAAATCAGAGTCCACAGAACATTTGGAATGAGTGGAACAGAAGCATGAACAGATACTCCCTGAGGAGGCTTTAGAGCCATATGAGCAGTGAAAAGCCCCTGAATAAAATCTACCATTCTTTGTGGGATCCTTAGCCACATGGGCCACAAGTCTAGTCTTCTGCTTCTTTTTTAAAGGAACATCAGCTTTAACAAATCTATGAGGTTTGGACTCCTGCACAGATTCAATGAGGGTATCAGGCACCTCTTCCTAACAAGTACTTGGGGAAGCCCCCTATGTCCCTCCTGTATAATCAGCAGTGGCTCCCCTTCCACATTTGCACCAAATGTAGGCACAGCCTCAGTGGACATGTGGGTAGACAGCTCTATATGGCCTCCAACTGGGTCATGGCAGAGGGTGCTCACAATAGCACCAGAAAATCCTTGGATTCTTCATCAATCCAAAGGAAATGTCTGATGGCAGCTGAATGTCGGGGAGTGCAGATTCAGCCATGGTACTCTGAGCCCAAAGCTTCAACAGCTGGTTCTCCAAGTAAATGGAAAGAGATGAGAAAGGAATATCTTAGGGACAAATGCCTGACAAATCTCAAATTTCATATGGTCATGTGTCACACCCAGACAAAAAAGGCACTTCTTGTTTCTATCTCTGTAGGGTATCTGCCTCCCTCATACACATTTTCCCTTCCTGGATGACATGTAAACTGAAGTAAAAGGAAAAAAAAAAAAAAAAGAAGGAAGACACCCTAATGGGGTGCTTCAGAAGGCTCAGTAATTGAACCAGTTCAGTGAATGGCTTGCCAGCTGAATTCTAAGGTAGCATTTGTACTGGTGGCAAAGAAGTTCTGAGGATTAGCTGCTCTTATGTCACAATGTACTTTTTGCCTTGCATGTAAAACATACGTCTGATGTATGGTGCCTGGAAGGTGGAGAGGCTTGGATTCCGACTCTGCCATAATTTTATCTTGGGGCCACAAAAAACTCTCAAGCTCCTCCTTTGCCCATAATGCACCAACCCCTAACATACCTCAGATCTCATTCGCTGCTTTTGTGTTTGGATGTGGTCGCCTTCAGCTCTCGAGCAATTTTAGTAAAGAGATAAGTATATTTCCATTGTTTCTATTTCCTATAAATTTTTAGTTGTTCTATTACTCAAGCCTCCCTTTTACACTGTACTAATGTAATCTTATTAACACGTTTGTTAATTTCTTCCTTCCATTTTTCCTCTTACACTTTTTAGTGTAATTCTATTTACCATTGCTGGTAATCTTTTTCCTTATTTCTATTTTTACTAATTTAAAAAATAAATTAATAAATAAAAAATAAACTTCCTTCTACATTTTCTAGTTTAGAGTCAAAATGTCTGAATAAGATCCATCTGGCTTTAAGAAGTGCCAGCAATGGGGGCACATATTGCCCCTTTCCAATGCACACCCCCTTGTGCGTATATTGTTTGGGCCCAGATCATTTTCAAGTAGACTGTTCAGTTTCTAAGGAATTTAACCTGCGAGCTATAGTGGATAAGAAAAATAAGTTGATCTTGAAAGGATTGCTACCTTCATCATTTTCAGAAGCTATTGCTGGGGATTAACTCCCAAATCCAAGTCAAAGGATCCATCCACTAAGCCTTCAAGGCCTTCAGGATCCTAAACTCCCTTGTCTGATCCTACAGCACAGCCACCACAGAAGAAGCACAAGTTCGATCAGAAGACTGCTCCTGCTCAGCCAGCATCAGCACCGAGAAAGTCCTCCTTGGATCCTCATTCTTCGGATTCAAAGCCTTTAGACAGAACTAGGTATTCTCCATCAACTGACCCGGTACCCTCCAGAGTACCTTCACCATATCTTGAATCCCACAAGTGCTCTACGTCCCCATAGCTAGCTTCTTCTCGTTCTTCCAGAAGTCTGCCCGAGAATGATGTGTTCAGAATAATGAGGAAATTTCTCTTGGCACAGATTCAGAAGGTAACTCTTCCGGCTGCTACCTCTTCAGGTCAGGAAGCCCTAGTTTGTACTACTCAACCAATCTTGGCTCCTACTCCGATCTGACCTATTGCTTTGGAGACCTTGGATCCGAGTCTCACAGGACCATTCAGACTGGATCCAAAGATGTCAGTATCTTTGGCTCTGAGGCTGTCTCTGACTGCACTGGCACCAACAGTTTTGGAGCCAGACGACTCTCACAGCCAAAGCGTCCCTGTCAGATCAGAACTGTTAGAGTCAACTCCGAAGTTTTCGGAGCTGTCTCTCCTCTCGGAGTCTCAGTCATTTGAGAGCTTGGCTATGACCTCTACCTTGGGTAAACTGCCTTTGGGGCGGCAGGGGGGGGGGGCTAACAACGCAGAAGTGTGGCTTCTCGGCTCCGCTGTCTTCCTTCTCCCCAGAGCATTCTGCTTTTGAGGTGGTGAAAAGAGTGTTCTCTGCTTCCATAGAACAGATGGTTCCTACTCCCTTGGATCTTCCCTCTGAATCCCGTGTGTCTCTGCACCTTGAGCCTCAGCATTCTATGCCACAGCGTTAGTGGGCCCAAATTCTCCAGGATACCCACCAGGGTATTTCAGTCTCATCCGACATTTCTTTGGAGCATCCCACCAAAGAAGTCCGTAGGAAGAGGAAGTGCAAGTGGACACACTTGGACTCCCATCAGGTGTCCGTCATGAAGATACTGATTTTGATGAAGGAGAATGGTCCCCAAGATCACCACCTGAAGTATCATTTGGAGACATCCTTGAGATTCATAAGCAGAGGGGTGGCTGATCTACTGATAACCCTTCCCCAGAGGAATCAATACTCCTGGAGGCGATTGTGTCTGGCCCGTCTACCTCCTTCCGCTGATGAGCTCATCGGTTTGATCTCTAGGTGGGCGTGGAAAAAAACTGACACAGTTGAGCCAATCCCCAAAAGACTGGATTGGATTCTGTCATCACCTGTAGAACAGGAGTTTTAGAACAAGACAGTGCCCATAGATGCTATGGTCGTGGCAGCAGCCACCAAGAAGGAACTTGCGGAGCAGAGTTCCTCTGTCCATCCCCCTAACAGGGAGTCTAGGGCTTTGGACAGACTTGGGAAGCACATGTATGCTTCAGTGACCTTTGCCCTCAGATCACTTAACTACTTGGCACATTTTACAAGACTTCAAAGGGACTTGATAAAGGAACTATCAAAATCCCTTCCTGGGGCCACTACTGCTGAGACTCAAGCTTCTGTGGTCTCGTAGTTGGTGACCCTACAATCCACTTTTAATTCATCCATGAAGCTCATCTCTCATGCATCTGAAGGTGCCTCAAGGGCAGCGGCTTCAGGTATTTCCATTAGGAGGCATACTTGGATGAGTTCGTGTGATTTTGTAGAGTTTTTCAAGTCCCCGTTCATCACTGCACCTTTTGATGGCAGTTCGCTCTTTGGCACAAAAGTAAAGGAGACACTCTCCAGGTGTAAAAAAGATGGAAAGACCCTCTCTGCATTGGGCATATGTTTTTTGACCCTTCAAAAAACTATCTCTAGGAATCAATGAAGTGGTTGAAAGACATGGTTCAGAAAGTCCCAGGGTCCTTTCTAAGATCCACATAGAGATAATTCCCCCAGGAGCACAGGGGAACTTGAGAGGGGGGAACTCGAATGGAAAACACTGCCCATGCAGCAGAGGAGGCCCACAGAACCAAGGGTCTAGAGATTTCTTCTCTGACAGACCCTACCAGTGCTCCTCAAAGGAGGCGTGATTGTCCCCCTCTGGAGGCAATCAGGGGTCAATTATCCCTGCACCAGAGAGCCTGGCTAGACATCACAAAAGATACATAGGTGCAGAGGATTATTTCCAGAGGTTATATAATTCTCTTTTCCCCTTCCACCTCCATCTGTATGCAAATTGCCCGATGTTCCACCCAGTCATAGGAAACAAGCAGCACTAGAAATAGAAAAGTTGCTAGATAAAAAGAGTCATCTAAGAGGTCCCACCAGACCAGAAAGAATCCGGAACTTACTCTAGATTCTTTTTAGTGCCAAAGAAAACAGGAGACTGGAGATCGATTTTGGATCTCAGCAACGTAAACAAATCAGTGTGACTAACAAAGTTTTGGATGGTCACGGTTCACTCCATTCTGCCCTTTTTGTGCAAGGACGACTGAATGTGCTTGACAGACCTTCAGGATGCATACTATCATATAAAAAGGAACAGACAATACAGAAGATATCTATGCCTCTGGCTGGGAGCCAGTCATTAGCAGTTCAAAACACTGCCCTTTGGCCTCACCATAGCCCCCAGGATGTTCAAATGTATGGCAATGTTAGCAACTCACTTCAGACTGCAGGGATTCCGAGTGTTTCTGTACCTGGACGACTGGCTCCTTACTGCCCTGACCAGGCATCTACTGATAACAGTGCAAGATCAGATACGCCATACTTGCTCTCATCCGGGGATAACCACAAATTACAACAAATCTCACTTAAAACTGTCTTAAGCATTGGAATTCGTAGGAACAATTTTCAACAAGGTATCAGTGACAGTTTCTCATCCTCTCTCAAGAGTGTAAACTATCAGATTCCAGGTCAGAAAAATAATTCACAGTACCACAGTCTCAGCTTGACTGATTCTAGAAGACTTGGGATCAATGTCAGCAGCTATAGTCCTTGTTCCTCTAGCAAGATTTTACATGAGAATTCTTCAGTGGATGTAAGCAACACAATGGTCTGTTCTATACCATCACATGTCAGCCCACATAAGAATCACTCAGACATGCAAGAGATACCTTTGGTATTGCATTCGATTAGATCAGGATCTACAAGGTCGTTCTTTCATTCTCCCTCAGCACAAGGCCATACTGAGCATGGACGCATCCCAGATTGGGGGGGGGGCACTTCCTGGAGAAAACAGTCCAAGGGACTTGGCCCCAAAGAGCATATATGCATATCAATGTCCTGGAAATGATAATAGTGCTCTTAGCACTGCAGGCTTTCCAGGAATCTATCTCTTTCAGGACAATTGTAATTCAGATCGACAATGTCGGAGGAACCAGGTCTTATCCCTTGTGTTGAGAATCCCTCGGAGAGTGGCAATGGGTGATCTCATCCAACCGATTTCTAGGGAAGTCCACTGTGATAGCAGACAAATTGACCAGGTCCATTTTACTACCTCATGAGTGATCTCTCAACACGAAAGTTTATTTTTGCCAATGGGGCCAGCCTTGCTGCAATCTCTTTGCATGTCCTCTGAACAACAAATGCACCCGACAGTCATGATTCACCTGGATATCTCAAATCTAAAGCTGACAGCGTGGTTTCTCCATTTCCCTTAACAGCCAAACAACCTATGCTGTCATCCCCTGTCTGTCATATACTTTTATCTTCCCATAAAGCTTCTACAAGAAAACTTTATGGAAGTAAATGGAAGAGGTTTGTTTTCTGGGCACTTCAGAAACATACTGATCCCTTTTCAGCCCCTGTATAAAGTGCCTTTGAATTTTTGGCTACAATTTTCAAAGAAGGACCTAGCTTGTCAATGATGAGAGTTCAGTTAGCAATCTCTAATTTTCATATTGGATTTGCGGACTCTACCCCGGCTTCATCTAAACTTTGTAAGGCCTTCTTGAGAGGTACCCTTTTTTGAGACCTCTTTATAAAGATCAAACTCCTCCATGGGATTTAAATTTAGTAATACAGGCCTAGATTCATTCCCTCTTTTAACCAGCAGCAAAATGTGATTTAAAGTTTGTGACCTGGAAGACTATTTTTCTGGTAACCATCACCTCTGCTAGAAGGATTTCAGAACTACAAGCATTGTCTTCCAAACCTCCCTACTTGATTTTTCACAGGGCTAGAGTGACGTTACAAACCAATCCTGCTTTTCTTTCTAAGGTGGTGTCAGAATCTAACATTATCCAGTCCATTAATCTGTTGGTTTTCTTTCCTAAATTTGCCAACAAAGATGAATATATGTTGCACTTATTGGATGTTCACAGACAATTACATTTTTACTTACATAAAACAAAGAAATTAGAAAGACAGATCAATTATTGTCTCCTTTACAGATTCTAAATTGGGTAAATCAGTTGCAAAGGTAACTTTAGCCAGATGTCTGACAGATTGTATATCATTTGTCTACAACAAGATGGGTCTGTCCTTACCAACACCTTTAAAAGCCCATGCGACTGGGTCCATGGCTATGTCTTAAGTACTTCTATCTACAGCTTCCAAGGACAAATGTGCAACTGCAAATTGGGCCAGTCCTCATAACTTTGTTACTCAACTGAATCTGGTCTCAAAGGGAACAGCAGCTTTTGGCTCAAATGTGCTCAGGAATATACTTCCTTACAGTCCATCCAGGATTTTAGGTAGCTGGGGACTCTGTCACAACTGTTGAGGAATTAATGAAAATGGACAAATCAGATAAAGAAGTTATCTTCTCACCATTCCATTCAATTTGTGTTGTCCATTTTTTATTCTTCCTCAACTCCTTACCACCAACCACCAACCTTTCTCAGAACTGATTTCTGGAAGAATGAGAGCTTATAAGGACACCACTTGTCCTTTATATTGAGCTCCAGACATGGCTTATATTGTACTAATATTTCTTTCTTTATATCAACCAGCAAACAAGATCAGAGGTATGTTAGGGGTTGGTGCATGATGGGTAAGGTAGGAGCTAGAGAGTTTTTTGGTGGCCACAAGCTAAAATAACAGCCAAGTGAACTGTTGAGGAAGATTGAAAATAGACAACACTGATGGAACATTATGGTGAGTACATAACTTCTTTGGATGCTGGATGGACATTCAACTCTCTTCAGCAGGTTATCCCAAGGGTGAAGAATACTGCAACAGTGATAGGGAAGGACATCTAAGCAAACTGGATCCATAAAAGCACAGAGACTAGGCAGAATTAGTACTAATGCCATGAGAATACTTCAGTACAAACTTTCAGTACCATTATATCTGTTATTCACTTGGTCATTAAAGTTTGGGGAGATTCCTCATCATTGGATAAATGTACTTGTTAAACCAATCTTTAAGAGAAAGGAGAATAGCACAGACCCAGAGTTGTACAGACCCATACAATTTACTTTCTTGTTATGGACAAATAATGGAGAAAGTTATTTGGATATATTATTATCAGAATTGGAAAGGTTGGTACTTGAAACCATATAACATCATGCATACATTAAAAAATAGCTCTGTATCTACCCTTTACATGATGTTTTATAATAATATAACAGCTATAAATGAAAAAGTGCACTGTGGTGTAATTTATATAAACTTAACTTCAGCCTTTGACAGGATTATACACAAGTCACTGATCAATCAATTACAACTAGGTACGACTGTAATCTTGATAAAATGGATAACTGCATTGTTTACAAATAGGACATGACAAGTATCATACAACAACTAGACATGTGAAATTCTGGGTTATAATTGGGGTGTCCCACAGGGCTCTATCCTAGGCCCATACTTGCTTAGGTTGTGTCTTTCAGATACATGTTTTTCATCTCAAGTGATCTATAGTCTGTATGCAGATGACCTGAAAATGCATAATCTGATTACATCTGTTTCAGGCAGGGCATATCTGCAAAAGAACTTGATTGTACTGACCATTTAGACACATCAGAATAATATGCTATAAATACATCAAAAACTAAACATATGAGATTTGTCAGACATAGATGGAAGGGTGGAAACTGAACCAGTACACAGTAATTGAAACCGCAGATTTACTTAAGGACCTGGGTATATGGGTAGATCCAGATTTGAGCTTTTTCTGATAATTTTCTGGCTAATGACAGTTATAAAACTACAAGCTGTATAAAAAGATGTCCTTCCATACCAATGTTGCAGTATTCTTCACATAAGGGATCTCCTGCCAAGGCCAGCCCAACGTCTGGCCAATATATAAAAGTCTTTGGAATTTATAGATGTCATACATCACACCTATGTTCTCTGCAAAAGGTGTAGGGCATACAGGTTACAAACGTACGTACATACCTCAGAACTTCTTTGCTGCATGTCCGAATGCTCTGAGCGTTCCTTCTATGCTGGTTACTGAGGAATGTTTCAGATAAGTGCCCCATTAGGATTTCTTCTTATCTCTTCTATTTTTATTTTCATGTGCTTACATGTCATCCAAAAAGGGAAGATGTTAGTGTGGGAGGCAGATTACAAAAAGACTCAATCTGTGTCTCTTCTGTTTGGGTGCTTCTCATGACCATGCGCATTGTTCTATCTGCCAAGTTTTTGTCCCTTTGACTCTACATAGTTGTCTCTCCTCCTTATCAATTTACCTAGAGAACCAATGGCTAAAATTGTTGGCGCAAGGTGCTATGGCAAAGTCTTCCTGTTCTGAAGGTCAGCCCTCCGCCAAGAAAAAGATCAAAAAACTCAGGTCTGATTTGGCTGCTTTCCTGCCTCCCCCAGACATCTCTCTTGAGGCTGATGAAAGCCTAGGGGATCATCCGTTTGTTGCTTCAGATTCCTCTGTCACAGCCCTGTCTGAGGTCAGCAGAGATCTGACTTTTCTCATGTCCTTGGAGGCTTTTCAATCATCTGCTCCAGATATTGAGGGGGAACCATCAGCTGATTATATCTGAAGGACTGAGTGCGATACCACAAATTTTAGTTTGGGAAGATATTCTTACTATGTTGGTTGAATGTTGGCAAGGGTCTGAACAACCTCTTAGGGTTTTTCGAGCAGATGTTCCTCCAAAGAAAGAAAAAAAAAAGCAAGCATATTTCCCCTGTTGTTAAAGATCCCAACATGAATGGTGGGATTTTACAACAGGAACCAACAGCAGCAAAATTGTAAGACAAACCACAAGAGCAGGATTGCAGGAAACAGAGCCCACAGGCCTTCAAAGGAATAAAAAACACTTCACCAGAAACCATATATATACTGGTGCTGCATATTAATTAAACAATTAGATAATTAAGTGATTAAGAAGAGATTCAGCTCATAGCATGAATTATGAATTAAAGAAACAAACACAATTCTTGAAAACACCTACAATAGATAGTATATCAAAATTACTAAATATTTAAATTCACTTCTAAATTTAAACCTCGAGGTTTCAAAGTACTATATTTCAAGATAAATCTACTCTCTAAGTTTAATAAACTTTGTAAAAAATTGCCTCCAGAATATACACTTGGTTTAGCCAAAGCACAAAAATATAATGAATCAACTGACCCATTATGCACATTATGAAAATGTTCAAATATCGGGCTATCCATTCTAGCATTACGACATCACCAATGTGTTCTAATATACTGAATTTTAAGTTGGCTTTGTCTGGCCAATATAATATTTAGGCAAAACACAGTCACAACCTATTATATAAACAACACCACAAGAGCTACAGTTAAACTTGTTTTTAGCAAAGTATTTCACCCCATTTATATTACTACCTGATAAATTTCTAACTTTTAAACATATCTTACATTTCCCACATTGAAACATACCAAATTCTTTAACAGTGTCAGGTATAGACACCGCACTAGATAAGTGCCTAGGTTTCAATATTTCTTTAAGATTTTGATATCTACCATATGAAAAAGAAACAAACTTTGGAAAGAGGTGCCCAAACTCTTCATTATTACAAATAATTGGCCACAAAAAATTAACAATGTTACACAAAATATCCGAAAATAAGGAAAATTTCGTGACAAAAAACATCCTATCATTCATATCCATTTTATTATAATTAATATTCGCATAAGATGTTTTTGTGGCATAATACTTTTGAACACTATCAAATTTTGAACGATTCTTCCTAATAGAAGTTTCAGAATAACCTCTATCCAACAGTCTCTTACAAACAATATCAAATTCCAAATTTAAGAGACTATGTTCTGAAGTATGTTCATAAATTCGTTTGAATTCACCATAAGGAAGCGCCTCTATCAAGTGCAAAGGATGTGCACTTGATGCATGAAGGAAATTATTTGAGGCTACCTCCTTCCTATATGGTTTAAATTGTACAATCCCCTGTTTATCCACATACAATAAGATGTCCAAAAACTGAATTTCTTGTTTATTAACATTATATGTGAATTCTAAGCCAAACTTATTTTTATGTACATCTACCATAAATTTATCAAAATCTGAAACATCACCTCTACAAATAAAAATTAAATCATCAATATAATTGCTGGTGGGATTTTAGTCAGGGGTTGTTTAATGCCTTAATGGCCTTGAAGCCACCTTAGGAAGTCTCTGTACCTGCTCCTCCCTGGTTATCTACTCCTCTTAATAGGCCAGAGAGTAGACGTCCTCTGATGAGGATTTGGATTCTGAGGAGGAATCATTAGCATATTCTTCTCAAATCCCTTCTCCTTTGGAATAAGGGACTGGGGTCTGAGGAAGAGGATTCTATTAGTCCAGATTCTTCCTTAGAGGAACTCTCTTTAGGGGACACTATTTCCCTCATGATGGAATATTTCAAGTGGGACTGTTCTCAGGTCTCTGATATTCAAAACAGGTATCATAAACTCCTCCAGAGTCTCCCAAACCCTTTGCTGTTTCTCCAGTCTTGGCTGCCCTCTTAAATACCGTTTCAATAGCCGTTGTTGCCCTTGATTCTCAGCCTCCAGCTCCCAAGAAACCCGAAAGATTTTCCAAGGTGCCTGGTGACTGTAAATTTTTCTACAAATGTCCTTCTGCTGACCCTTCTGTAGTGTCTATATCTTCTGGCAAACCCTCTAAACTTTTGCACTGTACTAAACTACTTCCTCCAGATAAAGACAATAGAGCCACGGAATGTCTAGGCAAAAATGTAAATACTGCTGTTACCCTGGCTTTTAGGGTTATTAATTAGCAGACTCACATGATCAGGTATGTTTTAGCCCTTCTTTCCCAAGCTTCTCAGGCAATTTCTGATCTTCCTGATTCAGAAGTGAAGGTTTTGGCCCTTTCCTTATTGGGTTTTTTTCTCTCAAGTGGCTCATCACTCTATTAACTGTAACTATGATGTAGCTGATGCTTCTTCCAGGGCTGCTGCATTTGGATCTGTTTTGAGACTCTAGGCTTCATCTTCTGCCTCTACCCCTTTCTGTGCCGGAGGTCTCAACCCCTCCAGTGAAGGAAAAAAAGTCCCCATTCAGATCTCTCTTCACTGGCTGGTGATAAGGGCAAGTCTCATAAATACAAGGTCCACAAATCTTCAACCGAACACAAGATGGCTTCATCGGCTTCGACTACGACTGTTGCTTCTGTTCCGTGCTCAGCTCTAATTGCTTCTTTACCCAGTGTCATAGATATTACAGAAACTTCGACGTCGGCGCCACCTTCGGCACCGACACCTACGGCACCAGTCCTATCTACAGTGATGACTATGGCTCAGAACTGTCTTCAATAGTTTTGGCACCAAATTCACCCTTTACTGCACTGAAGGCGGCTTCGACAATCCCTTTGGAACTGATAATAACCTTGACTCTGAGTACCTCCTCGGCACAGAGTCCATTCTCAACGCCGTTGATTCCTCTATTGCTTGTCTCCAAGTTAGAGACTACAGTGCCAACAACTCAAACACCACGGACCCGGTACTCCCCTTCTTTGGACCCGTTCTTAGGCCAGACTTATAGCCCTTTTCTGGACCAGCCTGACTCCTCTTCAGGAGTATCTACAAGGTCCACCAGAAGTCTTTCTGAATTCAAAGTGGTGCACCTGCTGGACCAGTTGTTGACAGCCAGAGGGATAACAAACATTCTTAAGACTCATCCCACTTCGGGTTTTGGGTCTACTGTTCCTAGCAGTCCCACTTATATTACTCCCTCAGATCCATAATTTCCGAGGCCCATAGCTCCGACGTCCTTGGTGGGAACCCATTCCTCGGCACCGACAGTGACCCTCACTGAGGCTTCAAGGGCACCCCTTTTGGTTTCGGTTCCATCGGAACCATCCCTTCCTCAATCTCATGGTTTTGGGGGGGGGGGTGGAACCCTCTGTTCTGAGCACGGTTCCAAGTTTTTTATCGGTTCCATCCTTGGATCCAGGGGCAACTCCTGCCCCGATCTTGCTTGAGGCTCCATCCCCGGGAGCGGGTTTGATGGAGCAGGGTATGATCCTGGTTCCGAGATTGTCCTACTCGGTTCCGGGCTCCCATTCCTCTTCAGGTGGGCCTGCTTTCCGGGTGATGGAGAGGGTGCTTGCTTCTGGAAGTGCTCCTCCTACATCAGATCTTCCCCCTACTGCCTCTGAACTACAGCTACCATGGGCCACCTCCCCAGGACACTGACAGCAGAAGCCTCAGGAAACTCCATTTCAGGGTAATTCTTCCCTCCGAGTCTTCTTTAGACATCTCCACTGAAGAACCTTCTCGGAAGAAGGCGTGTAAGAGGAGACACCTTGACTCTCCAGAGGAGTCTCTCACAGAGGATATGGACTATGATGATGGGGAGGGGTCCCCACGGTCACCCCCTGACGATGTCTCTTTTGGAGACATCCTGGAAATATTGAAACACAGGGGTGGCTGGAAGCCCTCTAACCCTTCCTTGGAGGAGTCTGTCTTCCTGCAGGCTTTCCGCTCTTGTCCTCCTACTTCTTGGGTGACCACATCTGCCGATAAGTTAGTCCAGCTCATTGTGCAGCATGCGTGGAAGAACCCTGATTCTATTAAGGCCATTCCCCGGAAACCAGACAAGATTCTTTCCCCACCAGAGGAACTTGCCAGTAGACGCTATGGTGGTGGCGGCAGCCACTGAAAAGAATCTTGCGGAGGAAAGTCCAACTGTTCACCTGCCCAATAGAGAGTCCCGGGCTGTGGACAGACTAGAGAAGCAAGTCTTTGCTTCAGTGACCTTTGCAATCAGGTCTCTGAACTACTTGGCACATTTCACGAGGCTCCAAAGGGATCTGATTTCCGAACTTTCTGGACCCCTCGCGATTCAAGTTTCTGACGGGGCACAAGACAAGGTTGCCACTCAACTTGCCAACCTTGAGTTTATCTCCAACTCGTCCATAAGGTTGCTCTCCCACGCAACCGAATGGGCAGCTAGAGCTGCGGGTGCAGGCATAATCATGAGGCATCATGCCTGGATGCGCATCTGTGACCTCGTGGACTCCTTCAAGTCCTCCTTTTTGAATGCCCCTATTGAACCATCTTCTTTGTTTGGTTCTAAAGTAAAGGACACACTGGCCAGGTGCGAGCAGGACAGAAAGACCTTGTCTGCAGTTGGCCTATGTTTTTCCAAGCCCCAACATTCTTTTTCCAGGAACCAGAGGAGTGGGAAAATATGGCACAAAAAATCTCAAGGTCCTTTCCGCAACGCACATGCTGAGGATTCCCCCAGAGCAGAGGGGTTCCAATGGTGGAAGATGCCCCTTTAGAGGCAGACGGGGTCCCCAAAATCAAGACTCCGGGGATTCTTTCTCCGGACGGTCTTAACGCTCATGAAGCGTTGCCTGATTGCTTTCCTCTGGAAGCAGTCGGGGCTTGTTTTTCTCTGCACCAAATTGCCTGGCACTCTATTACAGAAGATCACTGGGTGCAGAGAATAATCTCCAGAAGCTATTACATTCCTCTAACATCACATCCAAAACCTACAAAACACCTTTCCGATGTTCCACCCAGTCATAGGGAAGCGGCAGCTTCAGAGATAAGAAAGCTGTGTCAAAAAAGAGTCATCCAACCAGTTCCCCCAGAACAATGCGGATCTGGTTTTTACTCAAGATTCTTTTTGGTGCCAAAAAAGACCAGGGACTGGAGACCCATTCTGGATCTCAGCCATCTAAACAAGTCAGTGGTTCAAACCACATTCCGCATGGTCACTATTCAATCCATTCTCCCTTTTTTATGGGAGGATGTTTGGATGTGCTCGACAGACCTCCGGGATGCATATTACCACATCAAAATGGACAACTGCACCAGGAGTCTCCTTCGCTTCTGGCTAGGAGCCAGTCATTACCAGTTCAGAGCCCTGCCATTCAGTCGCTTGACGGCCCCCAAAGTGTTCACGAAATGCCTAGCAGTGGTGACAGCTCATCTGAGACTTCAGGGATTCCAGGTGTTTCCATATTTAGACGATTGGCTTTTCTCCACCCCCACCAAGCGTCTCCTAACTATAGCCCTCTGTTATACACTCTCACTGGCGGAGTCTCTAGGCATCACAGTCCATTGGGAGAAATCCAATCTACAATCTACCCAGCAACTGGAATTTATAGCAGTTTTCAATACTCAAACATGCCTGGTATCTTTATCAGCTCACAGGCTTCAGAGGTTAAGAATGCAATTACAAGTGATACTTTGTCAAAGAAAGGTGTCGGCAAGGGAAGTTATCCAGGCTCTGGGGTCTATGGCTGTGGCCATTTCGATTGTTCCACTGGCAAGATTACACATGAGACTGTTACAATGGCTCCCATTGTCCCAATGGTTGGCAAATCTTCACTCCCTAAACTCACAGATCCTCATTATCAATTCTTGCAAGCAAGATCTTCTCTGGTGGATGAGGCCAGACGAAAAACTTTGGTGTCGTCCCTTCCATATCCCTCAACCCAATGCCACGGTGACCACGGACGCTTCCCTGATAGGGTGGGAGGGCCATTTTTCAGGGAAAGACAGTCCAAGGCACGTGGTCCAGCTTAGAGGCCAACTTGCATATCAATGTTCTGGAATTCAGAGCAGTGCTGTTGGTGTTGCAAGCATTACATCCGCTCCTTCCATCAGGAATGATTGAGATTCAGTCAGACAATATGTCAGCAGTCTGGTTTATAAACAAACAAGGAGGGACCAAATCCTACCCCCTGTGTCGTGAGGCCATGAGAATTTGGCACTGGCCGATAGCTTCCAACCGTTTTCTTATAGCAACGCATATCCCGGGGAGCTCCAACGTGATTGCAGACAGGCTGAGCAGATGCATTCTCCTTCCATGCAAGTGGTCTCTCAATCCAAACATGATGGCAGAAGCCTTCTTGCAATCTCTTCGCTTCCCCTTTGAACAACAAATGCAGCAGCTTCTTTGCCCTCCCCCCCCCAGAGGGGGAGTCCCCGAGAGACGCTTTGACTCACGACTGGCCCACGGGTCTCCTCAATGCTTATCCTCCAATTCCCTTGATACTCCTATTTTTGAAGAAAGCAATTCGGTTGAGATGCAAGGTGACCCTCATTGCCCCATTCTGGCCTCAAGTGTGGTTCCCCTTCCTCAACCTCCATGGATCCTGGGCACTACTCTGGACTTAATCTCTCACCCCCAAGGGTTGACTCTCCCGAATCTGTCCACTCTCAAGCTGACAGCTTGGTTTCTCCACTTCCATTAGTTGCCAGGCAGGAAACCTTCTCCTCACTTGTTCGTGATATTATTCTGGCCTCCCATAAGCCATCCACCAGAAAACTCTATAGAGATAAGTGGAAAAGGTTTGCTCGCTGGTCTAAACAACAGATGTTAGACCCCCTCTCAGCTCCTGTATCTGTTATACTTCAATACCTTTCTGAGTTTTTTGAGAATGGAGCATCAGCTTCTACTTTTCGAGTCCACTTGGCAGCTATTTCCAATTTTCATAACGGTCTAGAAGGCATTCCTTTATCTCCACGCACATATGCAAGACTGTTCTCAAAGTAGTTTTTCATAGCAGACCCCCAATCAGGCGGCCTTTAGAGGTATAAAATCTCTCCCTGGTATCACAGTCTCTCTCTTTACCCCCTTTTGAGCCTGCTGCAAAATGTGACCTTAAATTTCTGTCATGGAACTCTCTACTTTTGGTGGCTGTCACATCAGCTAGATGGATATCAGAATTACAAGCCTTATGCATCAAGAGTCCATATTTAATCTTTCATAAAGACAGAGTATCTCTTCGTACTAATCCATCTTTTCTCCCCAAAGTGATTTCTGATTTCACTGTGAACCAGTCCATTGAACTTCCAGTGTTTTTCCCAAATTATTCCAATAAAGGACAATACTGTCTATTGCGGTGGTGGTGCTGCGGCAGCACTGTCGCCTCACAGTTACACGTTGTCCGTTCGATTCTCAGTTAGAGCGTCTTCTGTGTGGCGACATGGGTGAATGGGCGTTCCTTCGTTGAAGGTTGTGCGTTAGGCCCGGCAAGCCAGTACGTAAAAATCTACTGCCAATCATTAGCGCATCGGAGTTCCGCTGTGGCGACCCTAACCGGGAAAAGCCGAAAGACACAACAACTGTCTACATTCATTGGCTGTACATAGACAATTACGTTTTTACTTGGATAGGACAATATCTATCCGCAAGTCAGATCAACTTTTCATCTCCTTTGTTGGACCAAAAATGGGATGTGCCATATCAAAAGTCACTTTATCAAAATGGCTCAAAGATTATATTGCCTTTTCATACTCACAAGCGAATGAGCCTAAACTTGTCAATATCAAAGCACATTCAATGAGAGCCATAGCAACTTCTGTTGCTTTTCACTACAGAGCCTCTATGGACGACATTTGTGCAGCAGCCATTTGGGCTAAACCTCACACTTTTATCAAGCATTACAAATTGGACATGGTCTCCAGGGGAAGAGCAGCCTTTGGCTCAATGGTACTCAGGAATGTTCTTCCATAAGGACCATGCAGGTTTTCAAGTAGCTTGGGATTCTGTCCCATCAGTGATGAAAGGGAAGAAGATTAACAACATCAGATAAAGAAGTTATGTCTTACCATAACGTTCCATCTGTGTTGTTGTTGTTCTTCCATTCATCACATCCCACCCTCCGTCCCCCACCAAAGGCTCCTGGTGGATCTTATGGGTTCTTGTGGTGTTTTCAGGGTTTTTGTGCAGAAATGGCCTCTGCTTTTTGCTTCTATATGTTTCATGCAAACTCGATCTGAGGTAACTGGGAGAAGGGCATTGTGGGTAGCAGCTTAGCTTGAGAGTTTTTTGTGTACGCAAGCTGATATAAGGCCAGCTTGGAACTGAACCCATCAGTGATGAATGGAAGAAGATCAACAACACAGATAGAACGTTATGGTAAGACATAACTTCTTTTTTTTTTTGGCTCTGCTGCTGCTGAACTTTGTAAGTCCCTCCAGGAGAAATGGAAGGCCTTTTAGGAATTGAAACATATTTTTGTTTTGCATATACCTAAATTTCAGAGAAATTATCCATCCAAACTTGCCTCTGTTCGCAGGCAGTTCCACTTTCCACCTAAGGGTAAAAAGGGTTCTAGGCATGGACCCCCATCCAAGTCTACTCAGACTCCTACTTTTTTCAGAAGCTCCTTTTTTAAGACAAACTAGGTTCTAGCTGACAGTTTGCCTCCCCTTTCCCTAGGCCAGGTTCCTTTATCCCTTCATTGCTATGTGTCTCTTCTGAATTGGTTACAGGTCACACAAGACTCTTGGGTTTTATCCACCATCTGCCAGGGATATTTCATGGTGTAGAAATCACTTCCTCCTTTTCTGGGCATCCCTCAACATCCTCAGGAACAACTTCCTTTCTTTCCAGAACTGCTTCAGGCTCTTCCAGCTTAGGACACCATTCAAGTTGTGCCCCCTACCCAGGAAGGGAAAGGTTTTTATAGCAGGATATTCCTGGTTCCCAGGAAGAAAGATACCAGGAGAACCATTCTGAACCTCTCTTAGCTCAATACTTTTGCAAATATCCCTTCTTTTTGTGATGCTATCCCATCAAACTCTGCCCCCTCTTCTTTCCCAGGCCTTCATGGTATCTCTGGACTCAAGGATGCCTAACTATACATCCCCATTCATCCCTTTCATGAAGTTTTTATGTTTCTCTGTTTCTTCTTTGCACTTTCAGTTCTCTGCTTTGCCCTTTGGCCTCTCTACTGCCCCAGAAGTATTCACCAAATGCCTCACCCCTGTCATATTCTTCTGCAGAATGACTGAGGTTCAGATTTTTCCTTATCTGGACGATCTGCTCATTCAGGCTTTGGCCTCTGATGTTCTGCTTTAGCACCTCCAGTTTACTGTTTGCCTGTTACAAAGCCTGGGGTTTACCACAAACTTTCAGTCCTGGTTCCTTCTCAGGATCATGTTTTTCTTGGTTACAGAATTCAGACCATTCCCATGCTAGCATCCGTGCCTCCACCCAAAGCCCTCTCTCTGATCACCTTTTCTGAATGTCTTCTTTCTCTGGCTGCACTCACAACCAGGGATCTTCTCAGGGTTCTAGGATTCATGGCTTTCACCATTTCCTATGGTGCCTCTAGCTAGGCTCCATGTGAATAAATTACAGTGGTTCCTTAAGACAGTGTTGCTTATACACCGTCATCCACTGCATTTTCTAGTTTCCTTCCTTCCGTGTCTCAAACTCGAACTTCAGAGGTGAATTCATCAACTTTCTCTCAATCCAGGGAACCTTTCCAACCACAAGTCCCATTTCAGGAAATCCTTTCAGATGCCTTGGACAGGGGGTGGGGAGCTTCTTTCGGCTCTCTGAAGGTCCAGGGCCTGGTCTCTTCATCAGAGGTCAAGTCACATCAAGGAGATGAGAGCTCTCCTGTTGGCTATTAAAATTTTCATTCCATTTTCTCAAGGTTTTCACAGACAATACCACAGTGATGCGGGGGACACAGTCCTACCTTCTTTGTAGACTCGCTCTTCAAGTCTGGGATCTAGCTCTCCAGTATCAAGCATCTCTCTAAGCTGCGTACATTCCTTCAGAACAAAATATACGGACATATTCTCTGAGCAGGTCCAGCACACAGGATCACAAATGGTACAGAGATGTGTTTCTGGAGATTGTCCATCGGTGGGGTATTCCACAGGTGGATCTTTCTGCCTCCCCTCTGAATAGACAACTTCCTCTTTTCTGTTCCAGAGTCCCAAGCCCCTTGGCTTAGACATCCTATTGTTTCCTTACACGGGAACGTTTCTCTATAACTTTCCTCCACTTTCCCAGATTCCCAGGGTCCTGCACAATATCAAGCAAAACTCTTCAAAAATCTTCTTGGTGACTCCCATTTGGCCAAGACAGCACTGCCCCCCTTCTTCTTCTAGGGGCAATCAGCATAAGTTACTTCACAGGGTAGACCTTCTCATACAATACAAGGGGTTTCTTATTTGTCCACTCCAACTGATGCTGTGGGTGGGTAGGGTTTTGATCCCTTTTATGCACTTATTTTCTGAGGACGTGCTTAGGGTTCTGCAGGAGACCAGGAAACCCACTACCAGGAAATCATATTTATCCAAATGGAAAAGATTTTCTATCTGGTGCCAGTCTTGTAACCAGAATCCCTTTTTAGTGGGCGTCCTTTGGTTTTCTCTTATTTGTGTGAATTGCTTCATGCTGGGTTAGTACACTCTTCAGTTAAAGCTCACCTTCCAGCTGTTTATGGTCGTCTGCCTTTGACTTCTCCTCTGGCCTCTAGGTTTGAGGTCAAACAATTTCGTAAAGACATCCTTCATATCAGACCTCCCAGGAAGCATATTCCGCATTCCTGGGACGTTAGTTTTGTTCTTGAAAAATGTTGAGCCTTCAGCTTCTTTGGAAAATTATACTTGGAAGACTGTTCTTCTTTTGGCCCTTACTTCAGCTAAGAGAGTATGTGAACTTCAGGCTCTTATGGCTATTACTCCTGTCATAATTTTTCATACTGACAGGTTGTCTCTTCGTGCTAATCCTTCTTTTGGTCAAGGTGGTCAAAGAGTTGTCTCTTAATCAGTCTATCCTTTTTTCCTTCTCCACAGTCTGCTAGTGAGAAGGTCCTTTACATCTTGGATATTATTTGGATAAGACTAAGGTCATTTGTAAATCTGAACAACTCTTTGTTTCCTTTCATTCCAGGTCTTTGGGATTGGCAGTTTCTAAACAAACCATGTATTGCTGGATCTCTAAGGCCATTTCTTTTTGTTACTCCTTTCATGGTTAATGTTTTTCTACTTCTGTAAAGTCTCATTTTACCAGCGCTGTTGCTTCCTCTGGTGCTTTTTTCAAAGAACTGGATACCAATTTCATCCTTGAGGATGCTACTTGGACTTCTATACATACCTTTACTAAACATTACAAGTTGGATATGGCCTCCAGAGCAAGACTGGCTAGAGCTATTCTGCATATATTTTTAGAGGGCTCTTCTGTGCCTTCCACCTCCCAAGTTTCCTCTTGAGCTTTTGCACTATCCCTTATGTAAAGAATACTGCAACAGTCATATGGAAGGACACAGTACACTTGTGTAAAATCTTATTATAACAGTAGATTTCCTTCTCTTCACTGTTGCTGTTTGCTCCCTCCCTCCTCCGCCTTCTGCTCTGCCCTATTCTTCTTGCCTTCCTGGCCAGGGAGTCATTTCTTTTTCTCCTTCTGGATGCACATGTTCCTCCTGGGGCTTTTCAGTTCTGAAGTATGTATGTCACCTTTATGCCCTATACCTTGGGCGGGGAGCATAGGTGTGATGTACAATGTCTATAAATTCCAAAGGTTTTGGTATAGTTGCCTTTGGCAGATCCTTGGCAGGAGATCCCTTATGTAAAGTATATTGCAACAGTGAAGAGAAGGACATCTGCTGTTATGGTAAGATTTTAAACAACTGTAATATTTATGAAGTCTAGGAAATCAGCAATGATAATATTGTTGTTTGTAATTTACATCAGACACACATTAAGAGTATGGAATAATAATTTGGAAACCCTTTACGAAAAACAGCATGAGGAAACAGATGAAATATACCAATGGTATCAATGGATGCGACAAACAAGTTATTATGAAAGCCTGAATATATACATCTGAACTTGTATATGGTTTCATATGGATATTTAAGAGGAGAGCTTATTCAGGTATACACAGCATTTAGAGACAACTAGCACTGGGAATGTTTAGGATTATCAAAGAATAGCAGATGATCATTACACAACCTGTGTAAGAGATTATATAAGAATCAGATATGGACTAATTTGTGCTGACTATGGAGTTATTATTAAAGCAAAAGGTAGTTTAGTTATTTTTAAGGACAACTTGTACACTTGCAGGAATGACTGTTTTGGTACACTGACAGGCTAGAAGAGCATCATTGCCCATGCTTGAAATATATGCATGGTAATGTGGCATTTGCTACTGGTATTTTCTAACAGATATTTAGCTGCCTAGTGGCAAAGACAATATAGATGTTCATCAATCACATTGCCTCAGTGTCATATGGATTCTGTGCCTGCATAAACACATACACTTGCAGCTTGCTAGAACTCAGAATCCCCTCCTCTGACTTTCTGTGAAAATGGATTGGCTAAGTCCTTCCCACCAAGGAAACTTGACCACCATCACAGAAAGTCAATTAATTAGCCCTCTGTGCCACCTGTAGAACTCACACAACTGAATCTCGTCAGCAGCCCGCATTGATGGATTATGCCTTCTGGCCTCAGATAAGATGCCTTTGGGAACTCCCCTTCTTTTTTTTTTATTATTACATATGTTTGTTTATTTTTCTGATTTATTTTAAAAAGAAATATGAGGGTTATCTTCTGATTTTAATATACTTGCTGTTTAGTACTGCTGTTAATTCCTTCGGGAATACCAACTTACTGTTGTGTTGTCTGTATGCTTAACATTGCTTTTAAGCAGTTACAGGTCTTTTCTATTATGACTCGTATTGGGAACTGAAGTTCTGTGGTGCTAGTTGAAGACTAAGCACCGTCTCTTGGGAGGATGCCAAGAGACCAGTTGTTTCTGTTGTTTATCCACTTCATTTGAAAGGAAAATACAGTATTTTTCACTTTTTCTTCATTTTTATGATATTTATTACTGGTTTAACATTGCTACAGATATTTTTATCATTAAATCATGTTTTCACCGCTAATTATGTGCATTTTCTGTGGAGATTTTTTTCATTTCTGACAAAGGAATGTCTAATCAAATGCTTATTTCTATTTGATTTAAGGGCATATATTTGATCTTTTATCACTATTTAGACAAGTGATTTTTTTGGTACTCTGACAGCGTGTGCTGTTTTTTATATTGTGCAAATAACAGAACAAAGCTTAGACCAATTTAAAATGTTTCTTCTATATTTTATGCAGTTTTTCTCTATTTGCTGTGGGAAAACATAGTTTATATTTTCGATTATTGCTGCCCTTTGTCAGTCCTTAAAAGTGCCAGTGTATTGTTCTGGCTGGTGTTTTTTTTACCCTGATTTGATGGATCCTGATATGACTGCCTCCCCATCAAGTCCAACTGTACCTAAAAAGAAAAAACTCAACAAAAATATGCCTCAGCTTATGATTTGTGAATCTGTTGCTGCCTTAAGCCAGCCCTCAGACCACTTACCTGTTGTGAGCCCACAGCTTTTTATGGTATGGAGGTCAGACACATTCTCCCGGGCTGTTCCAGTATCTAGTTCAAGTAAGGGAGGTCTGGGTTTAGAGACCCTTTGCCAGATATAATACTTTGTCCTCCGAATTTGTTTTCCTTTAGTGCAGTTCATAGTAAGAAAACAAAGAAACGTCACCGCATGACAGACAATCAGGTTATTGCCAGACAAGCAGGTTATTGCCATGTATAGGGATTGTATGGTTTTCTTAGCTAAAATAGTTTTATAGTCAGCTAATTTTTGGATGTTGTGCTCCTACTCTAAATGATTATGGGGCTACCTTCTCTAAAAATCAAGCTTATGGCACACGTTTTGATGGGAACTCTAAGTAGTGAACACTCTGCATCCATCCAGTCTGATTCTTCTGAAGGTGAATGGGTTCAAAAACCCAAGCTTGTGCTCACCTTTTCACAGATACTAGCGAGATTTGAAGATATATTTGACAGAAAGCAACTTGGAGCTACACCAGAGAGAGGGTGCATTTATGATCTTATTCAGGGTGACATTCCAAATGATTTGGATGTGCCTTCTCTGTTACTGGCATTAGAAGATGTCTATAATACTGAATGTAAAACTCTTTTGGCTAGAAAACCATTTCCTAAAATTGCTATGAAGAAATACAATGTGTACTCTGATCTTGCAACTCTCTTTGCTCCTTTGTCAGCTGACCCAGCAGCAGTTTCTCCAGCTGCCAACTCTAACAACAGAGCCTTGGCTTCTTCAAATGGTTAGAATTGCAGAAAAAAACAGTTTGCTCAGTCCAGTAATTTAGCCTTAAAAATTTAAATTGTTAGGTTTTAATGTGGAAAATTATTTTGAAACGTGCTTGCAGTTAAGATGACTTTGCTACATCTTTGCTGCTGAACAGAAGTGTTGCATCAGATCATTTCTAATGCGACTCAACTTTCCAAACATGCTTTGAGGAATGTATTGGCAAGTGTGGACAGTATTCCTAGAAATGCAGCCGCTATTGTAGTACTTTGTTATAACATATTTATTGATTTATCACTTGTGACAATGGGAAACTTACATTTATATAAAAGTAATCAAACCATATGAAAGTTTAAATTTGCAAACATTATACATCACATATATTGTAATTGTACTATACAATATAATCAAACCAACCATTATATAAATTGTTAAATTCCTACATTCTCTTAAACCTCATTCCTCCCCCAAAACATTTTTCTGCATTTACTGTTCTCACAATTTCCATTTCTTTCTATGTACTTTACTACTACCATTTTCTAAAGATTCTGCTTCCTGTTTTTTTTTAATCTCTATTACAATATTCACTACTTCAAGTATGGCTGGTTTAGTCTTTGATTTACATTTCATAGTAATAGTTATTTTGGCATCCACTAGAATTAAACTTAACAAGGCCGTAATATGTCTAGGGAATTCAGATCCTGAATCCCAGCTAGAAAAAATAATTTCCTTAGTTACACTTATTTGCTTACCCAATATTCTTGACAGGGTACCCTGCAGGGAATTGTTACAGTCCGTCAAACTCATTAAGCTCAGAGAACATATGGCCCAGGTACCTCTCTCTTCCCAATTATACCTCCAACATTTACCATCTACCTGAGGAAAAATTATTTGCAGTCTGAATGGGGTATAAAAATAACTATGCAAGCAATTCCAGGCTTCCAGATTTTGCTGCATATTTGGAAGACATACATATGTCCTCCCATTGTTTCATTGTGAACTGCTCATCTAATATCGCTCTTCATTTTTCTGACCTCCTCTGATTGATTCATGCGATATTTTATATTACCTAACTGCCCTTATTAACAGCAGCTTCTGTTCTAAATTCAACTAAGAAATCAAACAGTGCATGTCTTTCACTTAGGATTGCCCTATCCCTTTCTCTTTGCCTATGCTCTCACATCAATCCCTGCTAGGGAAGGTAATCTCTAGCCTGCCATCTATATGTCTTCTTGGCCTCATCCAATTCTATTATCTTTCCCTCTCTAATTATTTGTTCCCAACACCTTGGTTCCTTTTGCAAGCTTCCTCCAGTAAATCCCAGTCTCCTCTTGTCTGTTCTTTGTACCCCTAATTGCAGTCATCCCCATAATCTGAATCTCCTTTCTCCATTCCAGTACTGGCTTAGATTTTAGTATATTTTCTGCTACATTATGAATATAATATTCTGTATGACTGTCACTCTCCTTAAGGATCTGCATCCCAAATCCCACTTTATTTCCTTATTACCTTCATTATTTCTTGAATTATCCCCCTGTTTTATCAGCCTCCCTTTCTTTTTTGAATTGCAGCTTTCTGTTTGTGTTAGGTATAAAGGGAGGGCTTAACTGTGTAGGTCAAAAATATCCCTTCAAATCAAGTAATCCTAAATCTCTTTGTTCTACTGGAAGGATCAACTTATCCCACTTGACTCTTACCTTCCCAGATAAAATCATTCAACTCTTTATTAATTACAATCCACAACTTGTCCTATGGTTGACAAAAATATGCCTGACCCGTGTATAAAACCTAACAGACTAAAAACATTTTTAATGCTAGCATCTTGCTAACCATATCAATAAAAAAGAAGTTATGTACTCACCATAATATTCCATCTGATTTGTTACTTTTCATTTGTCTTCAACCTGTGGGACACGGATCCGGGATGGATCCGACTTGGCAGCATTTCTCCAGTATCGGATCTGAGCTCCAAGCTCCTCCCCTACTCATAATGTCCCTGTCTCCTTCCTCCCTCCCTTCATATCGAGTTTGCTACCCACCATAGCATCCCAACCTGACTCAATGCCTTACCCCTTTCTCAATAACCCATATAGTATCATAATAAAAATAACCAGTTAAGCCACAGAAAATGCCATGTCTTTTCCAGCCAGATCACCACACAGCCCATGTCAGGCAAGGAGAAGGAGGAATGGATGGTTGAAGACAAATGAAAAGCAACAACTCAGGTGGAACGTTATGGTGAGTACATAACTTTTTTGTCTAAAGTTATTGTTTTCATTTAGTCTTCAACCTGTGGGACAGAGTCCCCAGCTATCAAACTCCTGGGAGGCCCACAATGAAGGATATTCCAGAGCACGGCAGAGCCAAAGGACGCCCTGTTTCTGGATAGAAGATCCAACTTGTAGTGTGAAATGAAAGTATGCGAAGATGCCCATGTAGCCACAGAGCATATCTCATCCAATGAAACTCTTGACCAGAAGGCAGATGAACTAGCCATAGATCTAGTAGAATGCACCTTAATATGACCTGGTGGAGATAATCCCTTCACTGAATGCACCAAAACTATACACTGAGAAATCCAGCTAGCAATGGTGACCTTCAATACAGGTTTCCCTAAAAAGGGCTTAGAGTATGAGACAAAGAGTTGGTCAGACTTACAGAAAGATTTTGTTCTATGCAAGTAAAAACTTAACTGTCTATGAACATCCAACAAGTGCAACTTGCACTCTCCCTTATTTTGGAAATTCGGAAAGAAAACAGGGAGATTAATTACCTGATTGTTTGATTCCAAAGCCACTTTTGGAAGGAAATAGTGATTAGTGCACAAGGACACCCTGTCCTTATGAAAGAACATATAAGGAGGTTTGACCTATAATGCCTGAAGCTCTGAGACTCTTTTGGCTGACATAATAACAATCAAAATGTCTGTCTTCCAGGACAACAATGGCAGATCCACCGAAGCTGCAGGTTCAACAGGGGAAGAAACTAAAGCTTGAAGAACCACCATGAGATCCCAAGGGGGCGTTGGTTTCTTGATCGGTGGCCTAAGTAGAAAGGTACCTTTCAAAAAGCCTTTGCAGAGATTAGAAGAAGCTAGAGAAGCCTAATTATCTCCTACATGGAAGTATAGCGGTCAGTTGGTCCTTAACTGTAGAAAAGCTGGCACCGTGTTGAAATATACTTGCCAAAAACTCTAGAACAGCCAGAACTGGGGCAGTAAAGGGGTCTAAATCACGCTGAGATACCCAAATAGAAAAGTGTTTCCACAAACCTTCCTGTGTAGAAGATTTATGAGCCACAACTAATATTTTCTTGACAAGTGAAGATAACCCGGGAGTCCTAATTATCATGGGAATTGGAGCAGCCCAGCAGTGAGCTTCAAACTGAGCAGACCTGGGTGAGGAATCCTTAAAGGATGAGAGATCAGATCCGGAGCCAGATCTAATGTCCAGGGAGGACACACTACATGACACCACAGGGAAGGGAAAGTACAGTTGTGTACCAACCATAAATGTAGATGTTCGAGTGTATTCACTGTTGCAGTCATTACTCTTGTTTTATCCTGCTGGCAGGCTACCTGCAGTCGGCCTGAATTCCAAAGGCTTGGTCCGGTGTCAGTTGCTGTTGCCTCTTCCCTGACATCAGTGCGCTAGGGGTATAAAAGATGCAGCCGACACAGTTTTCTTCAGTTTTTCTTGCCCCAGATGTCAGGTGCCCCCAAAAAGGTAGGCTAAATAGATTATGCCAATAAACATGCATGCACTAAAGTAAACATTTCTTTCATCTACAAGCAAATACACCACATAGGTTGTATAGAATAGAGAAGTACCTATAAGACCCAGCAAATGAAAGGGGGATGGTGAGAAGGTAACCTGGACTGCAACAGTGAATACACTCGAACATCTACATTTATGGTAGGTACAACTGTACTATGGTCATCATGTTTCACTGTTGCAGTCATTACTCTTGGGTTGAACCCCAAAGCTGAGGATGGGTGGCTGGGCTAAATAGGATTAGGAGAAGCTATGAGGCCCTACAGAACTGCAGTGGCAAAGCCTGCTCTGGATTTAGAGTAGAGAGGTAAGTGGTAGTTGCTTTGTAAAAGTGTGCACTGAACTCCAAGTTGCAACCTCTAAAATGTCTTTGGTTGGTAATCCTCTGAAGAAGGCTGCTGCTCTAGTAGAATGTGGCCCAATGCCCTTAGGCACTAATTTGCCATGCTGTGAGTAGCAGAAATGAATGCAATGGCCTATCCATTTTGAAATGGTCTGTTTTGAGATAGCCTTTCCTTGTGATCCTGCAGCATATGCCACTAAAAGTTGCTCAGTCTTTCTGACAGCTTTAGTTCTGTCCAAGTAGAAGTGTAGCTGTCTGTGTATGTCCAAAGAATGCAGAAGTCTCTCACCCTTATTCTGTGGGTTTGGATAAGAGGTAGGCAAGTGAATGGTTTGGTTAAGGGCCACATTGGACATCACCTTAGGCATAAATGTAGGGTTCGTCCTCAGAGAAATCCTGTCTGGATGGAAAATGATAAAGGGTTCCACAGCCATGAGTGCCTGTAACTCCGAGACTCGTCTTGCGGAGGTTATGGCTAGGAGCAGAGCTGTTTTCCAGGATAGGAATTTTATATCAGCTGTTGAGGCTGGCTCAAAAGGAGGCAGTGTGAGTTTTTCCAAGACATAATTGAGGTCCCATGCAGGTATTGGTACTCTCCTTGGAGGTCTTATGTTTTGGCCCCTCTGAGGTACTGCCTTATTAAAGGATGAGAAAAGATAGGTGGTTCCGTATTGTAATGGGCTGAAATGGCAGAGGCATGAATCTTAATTGATGAAAAGGATAGGCCTTTGTCCAACATCTCAGTTAAGTATTGTAAAATCTGAGGAATATTTGGTACGAACATGTCAATTCCTTGTTTCTGGTTCCAAGCACAGAATCGCTTCCATTTTTCTGCATAAGATTTTCTGGTACTGGGCCTCCTGGCCTCCAAGATAACATCCATTACAGCTTTGGAAAGAGGAGTGTTCTGAATGGCTACATTATCCACCCATGCTGCCAGATTTAAGGTCCTGAGTTGGCTGTGCAGGATCTGATTGTTTTGTTGGGTCAGTAAGTGTGAAGTCTGAGGCAATGTCCAGGCTGGACCTTGAGACAAGTACTTTAGGATTGGGTACCAGTGCTGGCATGGCCAGTCTAGGGCAATCAGTATCATTTTTGGCTTCTCTTGTCTGACCTTTAGGAGTACCTTGGGGAAGAGAAGCAGTGGAGGAAAGGCATATACTGTTAGGTTTTTCCAGCTGAAGGATAGGGCATCCACTTTTCATGCTTACTTGTGATAAATCCTCGTGCAGAATCTCCGTAGTTGGCAGTTGTGAGGGGAGGCAAACAGATCTATGTCTGGGCATTCCCATTTCCTTGTTATCATGCTGAAGACTTGTGGATCCAGTTTCCACTCGTGGAGGTCCATGAGGTTTCTGCTTAGTTCATCTGCCAGAGTATTTATTTTTCCTGGCAGGAATTATGCTTGCAGGTGAACTTGATAAGTCAATGCTGTGTCCCACAAAGTCATAGCTTATCTGCAGAGGGGGTAGGAATGTGTGCCTCCCTGTTTGTTTATGTACCACATGACTGTAGTATTGTCCGTCTTTATCAGTAGTTGTCCTGGATGAAGTAGATCCTTGAAAGCTGTCAGGGAATTCTGAACAGCTAGCATCTCTTTTTGATTGATATGAAGATGCATCTGGCTTGCGGGCCATGTGCCCTGAATACATTTTCCTGCCATGTGGGCCCCCCCCCCAGGCATAATCTGATGCATCCGTTGTTAGTGTCTGGCTGGCTGTGGGTAAAGTGAATGGCTGTCCCTTGTTGTGGTGACAGGCCTGTGCCCACCATCGAAACACCTGTTGCAGGCAGGGAATGAGGGTAATTAATGTTTCCAGGCTGTGGCAATGTTGAGTCCAAACACTTTTTAGATACCACTGTAGTTTCCTCATATGCAGTCTGGCATTTGGAATTAGCAGAATGCAGGATGCCATGAAGCCCACAGCCTGCAGAACTTTTCTTGCAGATAACTGGGTCTTTGTTGCCAACATTTTGAAGTAAGAAGTCAGTTGCCTTTGTTTGTCTGGCGTGAGATAATCCATCTGGGCAGTTGTATTTAAGCTTGCACCCAGGAATATTATCTCTTGAGAGGGTACTAGTTTTGATTTATTTTCGTTTACTGTGTACCCTAGGCAAATAGGCAAATTAGTAATCTTTTTACAAACACCAGATGCTCAGATGCTTTAGTAGAATGTCTTTGTTCTCTGCTTGAATAAGGCAGTCATCCAAGTAAGGATATATTTGAATTCCTCTTTGTTTGCAAAATGCAATTACTGGTGCCAGGCATTTTGTGAAGACCCTGGGCGCAGTAGATAAGCCAAAGGGCAGTGCAGAGAATTGGTAGTGCATTGAGCCAGCTATGAATCAGGTATCTTCTGCAAGATTGTCTGATTGGGACATGCAGGTATGCCTCTTTTAGGTCCAAAGTTAAGAGCCAATCCTTCTTGCCCAGCATGGGCAGTAGCTGTTGCAGAGTCAACATTTTGAATTTTGGAACATCCAGAAATGTGTTTAGAATAGACAGGTCCAGTATTGGTCTCCAGGCTTTGTCCTTTCTGGGCACCAATAAAAGTCTTGAGTAAAATCCTTGTCCCTGCACTTGTTGTGGTACCCTTTGAATGGCCCTCATGTCCATGAGGGATGAAACTTGCTTTTGTGCCTCTGCCCATTGATTTTGTGGCAGGTCTGGCATAACGTTTGCCCTTGGCAGGGTGTGAAACTGGAACCTGTAGCCCTGAGACACTATGTTCAAGACCCATTTGTCCTGGGTAATCATGTGCCAATTTGTTGAAATAAGTGCTCGTTTTCCCCCTAAGTGGGCTACCAAAAGATAAGTTCTTGGTTCTGGCACAGGAAAGTCATTGGGACTGTTTCCTGTATGGTTGTGATTTGTCTTCTCAGCTTTTGGAGGTAGAAGCACCCCATTGTTTAGGCCTGTATGAACCTTGGGGCTGGGATTTGCCTCTGGGGTGTCTGTATCTGCCTCTTTGTGGCCTGTCTGAAACTGGAAAGGACCAATTCTTTGTAGGCCAGTTCCTGCTAAATCTGGGTGGCTGCACCTGTAGGAAATCCTTAACTGTCTGCATGGATTTCGCTTTATCCTCCATTTTCTTCAACACCTCTTCTGCCTTAACACCAAACAAAGTATCATGCTGTAATGGAGCATCCAATAATTTTGCTTTAACATGATCAGGCAGATTCTGTTCCTTTAACCAAGCATGCCTTCTAATGACAGAACCCTTAACAGCGGCCCGGCAAGAGGCCTCCAGTGAATCAAAACCACATTGCAAAGTATGCTTTCCCACTTGTTCAGCTGCATGCAATAAATCCTGCATTTCCTTGTTATCAGAACATTCAGAATTTGTCAACATTTTCTGTTTATGCAGTGACATTAAGTATTGCTGACATTTAAGCATATGAAACTGACAATTTAAAGCCCTTACAGCCAAGATAGCAAAAGTGTAAACTTTTTTCCCCATCTGTCCAGTGCCCTAGAGTCCCTATCAGAGGGGACAGGGTTGTTTTTTTTTATAGTGGAAGCCTTAACCCCTTTGGGACCCTGAGAAATAGTTTCTAGGTCAGCAGCAGGGTTTTTATATAGAAATTTATGAGAGTCTGGAACCCTGTAGTATCTGTCTGGCTTAGCAAGTGCAGGGGGTAAAGAGTCAGGAGACTCTGAAAATACATCATCTACAATGTCTAGAACAGGTGGAATAGCAAGAGGTCTGTGCTGAGGTAGTAAAAGAAAGTCTCTGTGCCTTTTCTTTGATTCTGAGTAATCTTGGCTCTCTCAGTGAAAATGCTCCCTCATGCTATGCAGGGTTTTCCCAAAAGAATAATCTTCAGAAGGAGAGGCTGAATGAATAGATTCTTCAGCATCAGAATCCTCATAGGGAGGAAAAGAGTATCCCTGTTCACAAGAGGGATCAGAGGAAATTGAAACCTGATCAGAAGAGTCATATTCTGTCTCTTGCCTAGGCCTCATCAGGAGGGGGATGGGAACCCCTGACCAAAGTAATTAGGTCTTCGGCCATCTTAAGCATCTGTTTCTTAGGCATGGAAGTCTGTCCAGGAGAATGTTGTGCTTGTTTCTTTGTCTTTAGAGCTGTTTTGGTCTTTGTCTTTGAAGCTGAGGTTGGCTTGACATATAATTGTGTAGGTCTGAAAACACCCTCAGAAGCCGATGCCTGCTCAGCGGCTCTGGACCCATCTGTGGGAATAGTTTCCGAGAGTACAATACCTTGAGTATCCAGAGGCCTAGTCAGCTCCACGTGGGAGTTGGAAGCGGCCTGTGGCTCTGAGGTGTCAGGGGCTGCGAAAGCGCCTTACTGAGAACCGGCGACTGGCCTAGCGGGGGCCTCGTTGTCAGTTTTGGACCTCGGATGCCTGTCCTTTTCCTTTTCCTTGCACTTTTTATAAACTCCGGTCATAGGCTGTTCCAACGGCATTATATAAATAAACCTTCGGCCAAAGTAATGAAAGGCAAAATCGTACCGATGCTTAATAGTGCATTGGTTAAATCTAGCACAAAACCGACAGCTAGCGACGTCATGATCAGGGCCTAGGCAAGGAATACAGTAAGAATGAAAATCTTTATGAGGTATTTGCTTCCCACAAGAAATACAATTGTTAACTTTTTCTGACATCGGTCTGGAGCAAGAAAAAAGTTTCCCCAATGTACTTAGCTTTAATGAAGACTTCAGATCTGAAATTCGATTTTGAAAATCTCAGGAGTCGGCCGACTGGCACTTGCAAACTACTTTTGCTTAGGGCACCGCGTGGCAAGAAAGACGGAAGAAAATGGCGTTGGCTGCATCTTTTATACCCCTGGCGCACTGACGTCAGGGAAGAGGCGACAGCAACTGACACCGGACCAAGACTTTGGAATTCAGGCCGACTGTGGGTAGCCTGCCAGCAAGATAACCCAAGAGTAATGACTGCAACAGTGAAACATAATGAACATCCACACTTGGCAAGGCCAGAATGGGGCAATGAGGATGACTGAACTCTCCAGCCATTGAGCTTTCTGAAGGAATTTTGTGATAAGAGGAAGAGGATGATAAGCATACATAAGACCGGTGGTGGGTCAAGCACGAACAAGACCATCTCTGGGGACTTCCCCTCGGTGGGGGGCTTAGAGTGAAAAACTTGCTGCACTTCGCACTGGAAGGAGAGGCGAAGAGATCTCAGCATGGCTGACCCCACATTAGAAAGATCTGTTTCGCTACTCAAGGATTCAGAGACTACTCTCATAAGGCATCAGGATAGACCTGCTTAGCCTGTCCACTAGGATGTTGGACCTTCCCGGAATGTATGTTGCACCAGAAAATGGCTGGTGGAGATTGCCCGCTCACATACTCTCATGGCTTCACAACACAGTGGATAAGATTTTTCCCCCCTGCTTGCTGATGTACCAGACTACAGACATATTGTCCGTCTGGATGGCAATCATCCCTAGAGGAAGATGTGCATGAAGAGCTTGCAATGCTAGGAGCACCGCCTTCATCTCCAGGATGTTGATATGCAATCAAGTCTCCAGGGGAGACCAAGTGCCTTGGACTGTCCTTCCCAAGCAATGCCTCCCCCACCTGAGTAAGGAGGCACCCGTGGTCACCATGGTCAGTGGGGCAGGAAGAATAAATGGGCAACTGCAATGAAGATCCAGAGACCGAATCCACCACAGGAGAGAATCCCTGCATGTCCAAGATAGGCGAACAGGATGGGACAATGGTAGATCTAGAAGAGACCACTGGACTGCAAGAGTCCTTTGAAGCACCTTCATCCGCACCAGGGCCATGGGCATGAGAGTGATTGTGGCTGCCATGGACCCCAATGCCCATAAGATCAATTCAGCTGTAAGCAATTGAGCTTGAAGGATAAACAAGATGTGGTGTTTGAGGGACTGAAGTCTGTCTGGAGTTAGAAAAACCTTGGTCTGAATAGTGTCCAAATGAGCTCCAATGAAGTCCAGAGCGTGAACCGGATTCAACAGGGATTTGTTGAGATTTATGGCTATGCCCAACTGGTGGCATGTCTGGAGAAGGGAATCTCTGGCCTGGCAGAGTCAATGCCTGGAGGGGGCATAAAGGAGCCAATTGTCCAGGTAGGGGAAAATCTGGAAACGCTGCAGCAGCAGGTGAGCTACTACCACTGCCATCACTTTGGTGAACACCCTGAGGGGCTGTGATAAAGACAAAGGGTCATGCTCTGAACTGATAAGGACTGGCCCCCAGCCAGAAGTGCAGGAACCTCCGAGAGCATCTGTCTATTTTGATGTGGTAGTACGCGTGCTGAAGGTCTACCGAGCACATCCAGTTGTTCTCCTGCAGGAAAGGCAGGACAGATTGGAGAGTGACCATCTGGAATTTCATTTTGGCAACTGACAGATTTAATGTCGAAAAATCCAGAATGGGTCTTATGTCCCCAGTCATCTTTGGCACTAAAAAGAATCTGGAATAGATGCCTGATCCAGACTGGTCTGGAGGGAAAGGCTGGATGACTTGCTTTTCAAGCAGCTTGGAAATTTCCACTGCTGCCTCCTTCCTTTGCTCGGGTGGCACATCCGTGAGGTGTCTGGGAGGGAGTAGTGTATGAATGAAAGGGACTGAATATCCTCTGGATATGATCTGCAACACCCAGTGATCATTTGTCATAAACTCCCAGGCTGTCAGGTGTAGCAAAGGTCGTCCCACGACTGCCTCCAGAGACAAGCAGGTGGGCAAGCCTTCAGTGTTTCTGTGCGGGCCTGTCCTGGAAGGAATTCCGAGACCTTTGGTTCCTCGGACCCACTTTGTCATGAAGGCAGCGTCTGTCAAATCCCCCTCTGACATTGGGGGACGGCAAGTCCTGAGCATCCTGGGAATAGCCCTGAGACTTCCAGAACCATATCTTCTTTGCCCCTTGCGGATTCCTGGAGAAGGTTCATTGAGGGGTTGAGAAGCAGATTCCAACAACAGAGTCTTCCCGTCCTTCTCACTCTGGACCAATGCATCACGTACCGACTTTCCAAAGAGAGTGGAACCATCGTATGGGGTGTTTGTAAAGGATGTCTTAAAGGACTCAGAGAAGGCACAGAATCGGAGTCAGGCATGATGCCTGATCGCAACACCTGTTCCAGCGGCTCTAGAGGCACCCTCAGTAGCATGAGAAAGAAGCCACAGAGAAGTATTGGCAATGGAGGTGAGGGTGGCCATCCGCGAGGAGAAAACCTTTTTATTCTCTGCTGACATGGACCCTGGGGTAGACTCAGTGACCTCTTTAACAAGGTCTCACTGAAGTCTAATCACATGTCCCATGTAGTTGAGTGCACGTACCAAGAACGTTGCTGAAGTGTAGACCCACTTCCAAAAACGGTCCATGGTCCTGGACTCTCAGTCTTGCAGGAGGACTGTGGAGCTCTCCTGCATGAGCTCCTTCTTGCTGGCCACAGACACCACCATGGCATCAACAGGGGATCCCCTTGTCCGAAAAACTTGGAGCTGACACCACCACGTCAGATGTGGCACCGAGGTCATGGCTCAGAGAGCTGGTTGGCTCCGAGCTTGCCGTAGCCGACCCACTCAGGGCAATGGCCGTCGTCGAGGTACAGGGTATCATCGGCGCTGACCTCCTGACGCCGAGGGGCCTTGGACCCGACTACTCCGAAACCGGGGGTCAGAACAGAGAAGGAGTGATCGGGACAAAGGCAGACTGCATGCCCCAGCTCCAGAGGAGGAAGGAGCAGGCAAGACTTCCATCTGAATCTGTGTACTGTTGAATCTTCGCATCATCCTGTCCACGTTGGCTTTTGTGAGGCTGCAGGTGTACCTGTAGGAAGACGCCACCGACACCAGCCTAGAGAGGCGTTGAGGGGTGGCCGACACAAGGGAGCAGACCCAAGCCACCTTCGGGTCTGGGGAGAAGCAAGGGGAATAGAACCAGGGGAAATGCAAGCTAGCAGCCGGATGAGATTTCGTCACAGGCTCAGCCGAGGAAGAGCGGGGGTCAGGCAAACACTTCCACGGCCTATGTTTACAGTTCTCTCTGTCCCCTGTCCTCCTGGCGGGAGGATGAGTCCCAGAGGCCAGGGCAGAGGAAGCACTAAAAGCAGAAGTGGCCAAAGCCACTGAAGCAGCTTGGACCTCCGCAGAGGGTGGAGGCCCTTAAGGATGAGCTTATTCCTCCTGTCAATCAATGCACAGGGAATGAACCCCACGCAGATCAAACAGGAGGAATCAAGGTGCTGGATCCCCAAGCAAACTACGCAGATAGTGTGGCCATCCACTGGAGAAAGCTTATGGCCACACACTGTGCACTTTCTGAATCCCAGTTTGGGTGTCGCCACCATGGGGATGGAGAGAGAGAACCCAGAGCACTCACTGACACACACACACACAGACACACACACACACACACACATACACGAGACAGCAGAGGGGAACAGAAAGTTGGAAGAGTATTTTTTTTTTAATCTAAAGTACAGACGCCTGAGTGCGAGAAGTAAGAAGGGGAGGTACAAAAGGATGAAGATTAGCAAAAACTTACCCACAAAAAATTGCTTAGAGCACGGACCATGATGTGAATGTTAGACGTGGCAAACGAGATCGGAAGGAGACAGGGGTATTATGGGTAGGGGAGGAGCTTGGATGTCAGATCCGATGCTGGAGAAATACAGACGAGTTGGATGCATTCCAGACCTGTGTCCAACAGCTTGAAGACAAAATGAAAACAACAACTTCAGATCATCAGTTTCCAGTTTTGCAGTCTGTGTCTTATTTTTTCCTATATATCCTTAGCTGCCGTAACAGACTCCTTTTTAACTCATACTACTAAATAATTTATTTTTCCATGTGCCCTTAAATATGGGTATTGCTTAACCAATTCATGTGTGGGTACAGAGTTTACAGTTGTAGCCTTTTTTTACCTTCATTAATTTTATATCCCCTCAAAAAAACTAAACTGTCTTTGAAAGTTCCACAACACTCAGATGTCCTTTTCTGATTTTATCAGGTACAAAATAATATAATCTGTAAATAAAGCTAACTATTCTTAAATACCATACCAGTTACATCCTTGAATTTCTCAGTCCCTTATTTCTTTGACAATGGTTTTAAATATAATGCAAATAATAATAATAACCAAGGGGAAACCCTTGCCTAGTTCCTCTGTTCAAACACAACTTATCAGACAGGAACCTTCCCACTTTGATTTTTTTCCTCCAATCTCTTATATATCCTCCTAAATAGCTTTATTATTGCATCAGGAAATGCAAATTATTCCATTACCCTACTTATAAAATCCCAGCTTACTCTGTTGAATACTTTCTCTGCATCAACACACAACATCAACAGCAGTACTTTCTTACATTCTGTTCCCCTCTGGATCATCATTGTTCTATTAATCTTGTCAAATGTTTGCTGCCCCTCCACAAAGCCAAACTGATCCCTTTCTATCGATTTTGACAACACCTTTGACATTCTTTTAGCCACTGTAGACAAGTACTTTAGAATCATGATTTAAAATTGAAATGGGTCTATGTGAAGCTGGATCTGATGGGTCTTTACAATCTTTAGGTATTATAGCCAACACATTTTGCCAAGATGTTGGTGCTTCCCCTCCTTTTAATACACACTGTTAAGCAAAACCTTCCAGATCTATATCACTTTCCTTCCTCCTAGCTTTCAAACTTCCACTGGAATACCATCTACTTCTTGAGACGTTCCTGCATATTGTTTATAAATCATGCTTTTTATCTTATCTCACCTTATCTTATTAATTGTTGCGCTTCAACTACCTCTAACCTTGGCATATTTAAGTATTTCATGAATATTTCCATTTCTGGATTTTCTCAATTTCCCCACTTCTCTGCTGTATACAATTTTTTTATAAAATTTCAGAAATATCTCTAATACATCTACAGGATCTCTGGTTATTTTTCTTGTTATAGGCTCCAAGTTTGGCAACAACCCTTTCTACTTCCTGTCTAAGTCATTTCTTCAGAAGATTTTGTGCTCTGGAATTATTATCAAAATGAGTTGTTTAAACAGCGATCTTTCTAAACTCATGCATATTATCCAGGTACTCTCTTATGTTCTCTTTAGCACTCGGCAACTGTACATTTTCATGTTCTGTGAGATTCCAGTATTCTGTAATACTTTAACCTTTGTCAGCTCCTCTAAATAAATTATTTCTCAACCATATCTCATTTTCTTTTACTTCTATTCTATTTTTAAATTCCACTTTCATTTTATCCACTCACTAACTATAACTTTTGGAGTACTTTTTATCTTCCCTAATAACTCCTAAATAATTTCTACTACCCATTCCTTAAATTCCTCTCTTTGTAACAGGAAGGTGGGGAAGTGCCAGTTTCTCATCTTTTCTGCATTTTTATCTTAGTAATTACTAGCACATGATCTGAAGTAGTTATTGGCTGTGTGCCAAAGTTCTCAATTAAAAGCACATGTTCTTGTGAAACATAATATCTCCCTAATCTAGTCCAGCTGTTGCACCTTGGGGAATAATTTGTAAATTCTAAGTTCATACTACTGAATTCACGTCTTCCATACCAAACATTTTCATACATTTCTTCAGAGATCTACCTTCTCTTCTTATATTTTCCCTTCTAATATAACTACTCTTAATTTCCTCTGTCTCTGATATTCTGCTGAATACTCATCCTGAAATCCTTTCTTTATCGAATACACATGCTCAGTTCTTTCCAAATGTGCCTCCTGCAGCATTACTATTTGCACTTTGCATTCTTAATATAAACAAATATTATTTTCTGTTTGTCTATACCTGTGAGACCATTCACATTCCAAGATTAAAGGGACAGCGTTTCCATTATGATAAGATGTAATTATTCCCACCTATTATATATGACAGCTTTTTAAAATGTCTATGTCTAGCTTTTGTGACAAATGTATCCATTAATGTTTGACAGGTTAATCCTTTACACAGCTTTTTTCTTATCAACAACATTAGAACCTATGTCGCATTTTACAAGACTTTTTGTTTTAATGAAAACCCTCAAAAAGAAAACCAAGCCCACCCCCAGAATACCCACATAACCTGTTAACATAATACAAAAACACAAAACTATGTAAATCATCTAATAATTAAGTTTAAACATCCTAATAAGAACTGTCCCAAATAGCTGCAAACACAAGCCTTAATTAACCTAAAACTGAGGTTATCCATGCTATTGCATGTTATTGCCTGTACTTCTACTTAAATTAATTGGTGTTTGTTCTTTTTTTTTTACCTTTATTCCCCTCCCGGATAAGAAAACCGATGTGCATGCTTTTAGAAAACATTAACTGTTTAGCCTTAAAAAAAGTGTTCTGGCTTTTTACTGCCCTAGTATCATCTTGTCTCCATGGACATGCAAGAAGAAAAAAATTGTAGTCCTCAGCTACAGGCTTCTAAAGATAAACTGCAACATTTACTGCTAAAGGAAAATATTCACTATATTCAGCATTCTCTTATTTACTTGTTTCTGCTCAAAACTTTTAATTAGATTAAGGCAAGGATCTTAATCCAGACATTCACCTATGCAAAGGTAAGAGAAAACATATCAGCTTATCTGTGTACTTTTGCACCTCAGCAACCCAAGATTACAGCCTAGTTATGTTCATACCATAACGTTCCATGTGTGTTGTCTACCTCGTCCTTTCTTCTCACTGATGGGTTGGATCCGATCTGTCGGATCCATCTCAGCCTTTTACATAAGCTCAAGGTCCTCACCCAAGCTCGTGGGCATTTTCTCTACCCACAATGCACCTGCTCTATAACATCAGATCATGTTTGCCCCCCCGCAGCAGTGAGTGGAAATATACATTACCAAGAGAATGTAACATAAACATACTATACAAGTCATAACTCAGAGGCTGTAGAGTCCTATAAAAATCCAATAAGAGCTACTAAGTCTACCAGGAGGAGGGAATGGTAGGTGGGTTGTGAGATGAAATGGAGAACACACATGGAATTTTATGGTAAGAACATAACTTCTTTATGTGTTGTTGTCAACCTTGTCTTTATTCTCACTGATGGGACCGCGTCCCTAACTACCTAATTCTTGGGTGGCTCATGGGAGAATATTACTCAGAACCATAGAACCAAATGCTGCTCTACTCCTAGAGTCCAAATCCAACTTGTAATGACTTACAAAAGTATGCTGTTTTGCCCATGTAGCTGCAGCACATATGCTGTATAAGGGTAATCTGGCTTTTAAAGCAGCTGAAGTGGCTATTGCCCTGGTAGAATGAGCCTTGATAGAATTTGGAATAGTCTTGCGGTTAGAATTGTATATAAAGGATGTACATTGTGACAGCCAATTGGACAGTGTTATTTTAGAAACTGGCTGGCCTTTCCTGATGTCTAAACAAGAGATAAAAAGCTGATCTGACTTTCTAAATTGTGATGTTCTGTGTAAATAGAAATATAATTGTCTATGGACATCATAAAGGTGGACAGAGCATTCTCCTTTGTTTCCATAGTTCAGAAAGAAAACGGGTAATTCAATAGACTGATTGAGGTCTGTTTCCGAAACTACTTTAGGTAAAAAGGATGGGCTCATTCACACAGAAACTCTGTCTTTATAAAAAATTATGTATGGGTGTTTGGAAGATCGGGCCTGTAGCTCAAATACTCTTCTAGCTGACGTTATAGCTACTAAAAGAAGAATCTTCCACGGTAAAAATTTCAAATCAGATGTAGCAGAAGGTTCAAAGGGTGGGTAAACAAGATTTGGCAATACAAAGTTCAAATCCCAAGGTGGAATAGTGTTTCTGTATGGAGGGCAAATTAAGGAAGTACCTTTGAGGAATGCTTTACAAAGTCTGTGAGAAATTATAGCAGTACCCTTGTCTCCCATGTGAAAATTACAGATGGCTGCTAGTTGAAACCTAATAGTAGCTCCAGTAGATCCCTCATTGAATAATTTGGCTAACAATTCCAAAACAGAGTGCAAGGGAGCTGTGAAGGTATCTATGTTATTAAGATTAGACCAGGCCACAAATCTTTGCCATTTACTTCTGTACAATTTTCGAGTAGAATTCTTGTGGGATGAAAGCAAAATGTATTTTATTGGAGAAGAAAGAAGAACAAACCTGGCTATCATGGGAAGCGGAGAAGCCAAGCTGTCAGTTTGAGATTGTGGAGGCTGGGATGAAGTTCTTCTGACGGATGTGTCAGTAGATCTGAAACTGGGTCAAGGATCCATGGTCTCTTTTGTACATGAACCTGGATAAAGGGGAACCATATCTGACAGGGCCAATAGGGGGCAATTAGGATTACTGTGGTCTCCAGCAAGCTTGTTTTCTGTAGGAATTTGGGAATCTGAGGTATTAGTAGGAAAGCATAAAGAAGTCCCGGGGCGAGTCGTGAACAAGTGCATCCCCTGGTGACTTCCTCGTCGGGGGATCAGGGCAAAGTAGTTGCTGCATTTGGCATTGATGAGTGACACAATGAGATCACAGCAAGGCTGGCCCCATTTGCGGAATATATATCTTCTGCCACTTTCTGACTGAGGGACCACTCGTGTGACCAAAGAATGGCTTTGCTCAGTTTGTCTTCAATCATGTTACATTTCCCCGGAATGTGCATTGCTATTAGAAAGCGGTTGGAGGACTCTGCCCTTTGCCAAACCCTCAGGGCTTCTCGACATAAGGGGTAAGATCTGGTTCCCCCTTGTTTATTTACCAGACCAAAGACATGTTGTCTGATTGAACTGCTATTTTTCCTAGAGGGAGAGAGTTCTGAAATGCTTGCAACGCGAGGAGCACTGCTCTTATCTCTAAAACATTTGCCTTGGACTGTGTTTCCCAGATAATCCCCCCCACCCTATCTGGGATGCATCCAATGTCACTGTAGGTTTGGGCTGAGGGGGGAGAAAGGGATGGCCTTGAGAGACTACTAGAGAACTGAGCCACCACTGAAGGTCTCTTCTGCAAGAGTTGGTTAGTATAACCTTATGAGACATTGGAAGATCCTGAAAGGACCATTGTGTCGAGAGTAACCACAAGGATTCTTGTGTGTTGCCAGTCTAGTGGCATTAGCACACTTGAAGCCACCATTTTGTCTAACACCTGTAGGACTAGTTTGGCTGAAGCTTTTCTCTTGCTGAATAGCATCCTTACATAACAGTGAAGATCATAGACTCTATCTTGGGGAAGCTTTGCTGACATAATTGTTGTGTTTATTTGTGCTCCTATGAAAACCAAGGATTGACATGGCTCTAGAGCAGATTTTTCATAATTTATTGTGATTCCAAGGGATGAACAAAGTTGAACGGTATAGTTCCTGGCTTTCTGAAGAAGATGCCTGGTCGGGGCAGAGATGAGCCAGTCGTCCAGATACGGAAGCACACGGAATCCTTTGCATTTCAGTTGAGCTGCTACTACTGCCATGCATTTGGTGAACATACTGGGGGCTGTTGTGAGACCAAAGGGCAGAGCTCGAAAATGGAAGTGACTGGCTCCTAGTTGGAAGCCTAGAAACCTTCTGGATCACCTTCCCATTAGAATGTGGTAGTACGCATCCTGAAGGTCTATGGAGCACATCCAGCTGTCTTTTTCCATGAGTGGAAGCATCAACTGCAGTGTTACCATCTTGCTCTTTTTTACAGACCTGTTTAGAATGCTAAGATCCAAGATGGGTCTCCAGTCCCCTACTTTCTTTGGAACTAAAAAGAATTTTGAGTAAGTTCTGGATAGTTGCTGGTCTGCGGGGACTTGCTGGATGACTCTTTTGTTTAGCAACTTTAGAACTTCTAAGGTCATTTGTTCCTTTTGACTGGGTGGGACATCTGGAAATAAGGTATTTACAAGAGGAGGAGGACAGGTGAAGGGAATGACATACCCCTGGATATTATACTCTGCACCCATCTGTCATTTGTGATGTTTTGCCAGGTTTCTTGGTGCAGTGACAAATGACCCCCGACTGCCTCCAGAGGTGAGCAATCGGGCACTCCATCAGGAGCGCTGGTACACCCCTCCAAAGAGGGATTCTCTGGAGCCTTGGTTATGCAGACCCCCTCAGCTGTGAAGCTGGCATTTACCATGATTGTTCCCCACTGTGCCCCTGGGGGAACTGTTGCCTTTTGTGTCCTGGGAAGACCTGTGGGATTTTCAGAACCACATTTTCTCACTACCCCTCTGACCCTTTGAGAAGGGTCTGGTGGGCGGAGAAAAACATATTCATCAGCAGACAAGGTCTTGCTCTCTTGTTCACACCTGGTGAGCATTTCTTTCACTTTTGGTCCAAAAAGAGAAGAGCCATCAAAAGGGGCATTAATGAAGCTAGACTTCAAAGGCTCTGCAAAGTCACATCCAGGCCTGCCTCCAAAGAGCAATACCTGAACCCGCAGCTCTACTCGTTCTATCTGCAACATAGGATATAAGCCTCATGGAAGAGTTTATTGCAGAAGTGAGGGTAGCGAGCTGAGCATTAACTTTATCTGCTACTGCATCAGCTACAGCTCCTTGAAGAGAGTCTTTGAGTTCTTTTAACAGGTCCCTCTGTAGCCTAGTGAAATGGGTGAGGTAGTTCAGGGACAGAAGAGCAAAGGTCACTGACAAAAACACTAATTTCCCATATCTATCCATAGTCCTAGAGTCTTTATTACGAGGATGGATAGAGGAGTTGGTCTCAGAAAGCTCGTTTTTAGTAGCCGCCGCCACAACCATGGCATCAACTGCAACTCCTTTAGTAAGAAACCCTTCATCCTTAGTTGCTGTAATCAACTTATCTGGCCTTCTAGGAGTAGGTTCTATGGAATCTGGGGTCTCCCAAGCCTTTCTAGAGACTAAATGCATAAGCTTGTCAGAAGGCAGAGTCACCCAAGAGGAGGAAGGATGAGACCCAAAGGCTTTCAGGTAAACTGGCTCCTCAGCAGAAGGGAGGCTGGACTGCCAGTCACCTCTCTGTTTTAACAATTCCAGGATGTCTCCAAAGGAGACATCGTCAGGAGGTGAACTCGGGGACCCTTCTCCCTCATCGAGGTCAGAGTCTGATGTGATAAGACTCCTCTGGGGAGTCAAGGTGCTTCCTCTTGCAGGTTCTCTTCTGATGGTCTTCCTCAGTGGAATGCTCTGGGGAGGTTTCAGAAGATGGGGGAGTCTCTCGATGGGCAACCTGAGGCCTGGGATCTCTGCGATCCTGTGGAAGGGTTACCTGAGAGGATGAAGACAACTGGCCTGTAGAGAGAGGAAGATCTGAAGTAGGATGTCCCTTAGACTTTGTAGGAGTCAGCACCCTCCTCATAACCTCAAAGACAGACTGCCTCCGCTCCGAGGACTCTCCTGGATCCGACAAAAAAGTTGTCAGAGCCGAAGGCATCCACGGAGCTGGCAAAAGAAGCCTCAAGGCCGAAGTAGGAGCAGAACTCACCTGCGCTGAAGCCCTGAGAGGCAGAGTCAGATTTGGAGAGATCTGAGCTGGCTCCGAGGATCCGACCGGGGAGTATTGGCTTCTAGAGGCTTCCTGCTCTGAATGGAGGGAAACACTCAGGGCGAATGTCTGCTCCGAGGTAACCGATGGTTCTGGAGCCGACACGAGCTGGAGATCAGAATCTTCTGGCTCTGAAACCAAGGGACAGATTGGAGGAGGAACAGTAACAATGGGGGCTAACTGTATCTGACCAGATTCCTTTGGAATCAGTTCCAACAGACGTTTGGCCAGGGCCAGAGTCTTCAGCAGCCTCTGCATAACCCTATCCACATTTTCATCGGATAAGCTCCTGGTAGACCTAATAGAAAGAGGTGATCTGGATTTAGTTAGTAATGGGGAAGGGAGCTGTGAAGACACTGGTTCAAGTGAAGGCGATTGGCTCCGACGTGGAGTATGTGTCAGCGTAGAAGGTGTTGGAACCGAGGATGCTGTCAGCTCCAATGTAGTCTTAGATCCAGTGGTGACTGTCTGCTCTGAGGATGCTGGAGGAGTAGAGAGTCAAGGAGAGTTTTGGGTCTTTGCTCCGAGGAGTCTTTTGGAGCCAACGATGCCCTCTTGGAAATCTTCTCCAGGGATTTTGAAGACTCTGGAGAAATAGCCTCTGAGAAGGGTGTTTTTAGCAAACCCTTCAAAATCAACTTGTTTTTAATGCTTGAGAAGAGCTCTGATTAAATCCATGACATATGGAACAATGTTGTTGTAAATGAAGAGCCCCCAAGCAATAAACACAGAGAATGTGGGAATCACTAAGGGGCATCTTCTTTCCACATTTTTTGAAGCCTAAGAGTTTCCTCTCTGGTTTCTGATACATAATGAATCACAAAACTCACACATACGCAAAGGGAATGAGTAAAATGTAGATAAAAAGGGATAAGAGAAAGAATTATTATTATTTTTTTTAACACAATAAGAAAATCATCCTCTAACTTAAATGGACGATTAGAGGAAGGAAGGAAAGGGAGATGTCATCTTCTAACTAAATTGGACGATTAGAGAAGGAAAGGAGTAGTAGACAGAAATGTCCTCTAACTAAAACAGATGGTAGAAATAACCCTCTAACTTAAATGGGTCTGTAGATTAAAAGGAGTAGGGTAGACTAACATTATAAGAAAAATAATAAGAAAAAAGAATAACAATAATAACCTATATAAGAAGATTATTAGTAAGCAATTTGCTATACTTAGCCCAGAGCTTAGCTAAAGGGAACCTCTTCGCTGTGCGGCAAACGAGATCTGAGGTTATAGAATAGGTGCATTATGGGTATGGAAAATGCCCACAAGCTTGGCTGAGGACCTCGAGCTTATGTAAAAGGCTGAGATGGATCCAACAGATTGGATCTGACCCATCAGTGTGAATAAAGATGGGACTGACGACAACACATCATGCTTGTTTTCTAGCTTTTCCCCTCTTTTTTTTGCATTGTAATGCCTACATTTCTTAATACTAAAAAAGAAGAAGAAATAAGGACAGAAAAAAGGCATCTGTTTACTATCTTTATCACATAGAAGAGCTAAAAATGCTTTACTAAAGTACAATTTATATTGTGAAAAGTTTCACAGAAATGCTGTTAAGAACAGGAATTATTTTACTTACACTTACCTTTTTCCTCTTTCCCTTTCAGTGTCCTTCTAAACATTAATGACACAAAATTAGGCAAATTCAGTTCCCCACAAGTTTAACAAAGTCAGTAAAAGTCCACTCTTTCCTCTTTCTCTTAGATAGCTGTATTTCACAAATGCTATTGATGCTTTGCAGTATCATATTTACTCACAAATGCCTGTGTTGTTGATCTTTTTCCTCTTCATCTCTATCTCCCAATTCCAGATGTCCAAAGTACTCCGAATTCTTCTAGAAAATTCCTGAGCTTTTCTCTGTCTCTCAAACATTTTTCTTCGGAACAATGGAAAAAAGTTTCACTGGCAAAGTCCCTCCATCTGCTTTATTATCCCGAATGAGAAGCAGAGTCCCTTTCTACTGGATGGCTCACTTTCTGTTGGACAAATTTTTGTATTCCCTCCTTTGCCTGTTCTGGATCAAAAAATTACTTTGATCCTCCAGGGAAAAAAATATTCTGAAGACAGCTAGATACAGCAGCCTGAATTTCACACCTGCCTCTTGACATTCCCTGACTGCTGGAATACATTTGTTTCTCTTCAGCCTGGTATACAGCGAGTAACCATTTTCCACTAACACTCTATCTCCAACTTTTAATACTTTGCCATTTTGACACAGTTTGTCAGGATCAACTCTTTCTGCTTGGAGGTTTGCATCTTTAATAATACAAATCTTGGCTACTTTCCCATGGCCGGATTTGGAGCATACACACTGTGTGTACTTTCAGTTAATAATTCCTGCTGTAGAATACCAGTTCAGTTGTTTATTTATGCCTTCACAAAATTAATACACTGTTCCTTCTAGCTTCTTTGGTAGAGCAAAACATTTCAGGTTTTCCCTATGTGTTCTGTCCTCCAATTGTACTATTTTTTGAAACGTCTTCTTGAAGTCTCATACTCGGCCAGCCTTTTCTTCATTTTGTCCTCCGATTTTTGCAGTTTTATCAGCTCATCTGAATATCTGTTTGAAGCTTCTTCCATATATTCTAGCCTTTTGCTATTTGAGCTGACATATTCCTTCACTGCTTCATTTATTTTAAAAAGTTCTTAGCCCATCTGACTTTTTTTTTCTTTAGATTCCTGGAAATCATGTCTTACACCAAAGCTGGAGCTTGAACAGTTTTTGCTGAACAGCTGCAAGATTCATCCCAGTCAGTGTTCTTTCTTCACTTTTTCTAGTTGATTTTTTTCAGGTTCTCTTAGTTTCTTCTTTGCTGGCATCCAGTCAGTGTACTCACTAGCCAGTAAATGAATTTACTAAAAGTGTCTAGAGTTAGAGGCCCTTATCTTTCAATTTCTCTTTTTTTCACACTGGGAAAGCTTAATATAAGCTGTTAATCAGTGTCCATCCATCTCGGAAAATCTGCTTCTGTTGTATTGAGAAGGTTTGTTTAGTTATATAACCAGAATTTTCCTGAGGAGTTAACAAAATTAGATTTTGAATGCTCCATTGATTTCTGATTTATGTTTGGTCCTGCTGCTACTCAGATTCTTAAACAATTTGATGATCCAGTATGTTTCATATTCTCAGGTTCTCCCCCCAAGAAGGCATCCATTCTCGAAGGGCAGAACAAAGAAAAATCCAAGCCTGAAGGGTAGAGGAAATGGCAGAAGCATAATGCTTCCAAACCAAAGAAAAGGGGGTCCTCTCCAAAAAAAAAAAGATATTTCCATGCTAAAATATGACTATTCCAAGACTCAGGGCATCCTGTCTCTTCTTCCAATTCCTCATCTGCTTTCACCTTCCCCAAGATTTAGCACAACCCAGCAGACTCATGACAAATAGTTTCATACGGGTGCTGAGAATAAGTCAGTAAGGATGCTCTTGGCAATGGACAGAAAATCCTCCTTCCTTCAGGGAAATGCCTCACAATCCCTAGATCAGACACGCCTGTTTTCTCCAGTACTCCTTCACAAGTTGCAAGTAGTGTTTATAGAGCCAGTTCTTGCACCACAAAAAGGAAAAGGATTTTACACCAGAATCTTTTTAGTACCCAAAAAGGAGCTATTGTGGAGACTAGTGTTAGATCTGTCATGCCTAAATACCTTTTTGAAATTACCCAAATTCAAAATACTCACCTTGCAGATGGTCCCACCCCTTCTTCTGGACCACTGATTCATGATGACTTCATGTCTGAAGGATGCTTATCACCACAAATTAATTGTTCCTAACTTCAAGTTGAAACTACAAATGCCATTTTACACCCTCACAAAGAATTGTCTTCCTGGGGTATATGATGGACACAGATAAAAGTATGGCCTTTCTACCAGAAGACACAGTCCTGACTGTTTTGAACATTTTCAGGGATTTCTCTCTTTATAAAGCTGCTTCCTCAAGAGAGTTCCTCAAAATTCTAGGCATTAATGATCCTCATGACACCATGGGCCAGACTCATGAGAAAGATTCAATGCTACTTAAAAATTTGTTGGATCCCTTGGAGTTCCAGGTACCCATGCTGGATTTTGTGAAATGTCAGTTACAATAGAGGAAGAATCAGATATCAAACAATCCAGACCTACCCTTCTCCCTCCAGACCCCTGTTTAATCATTCCAGATGGACAAAGCAAGATTGGCATGAGGAACAGTGTACAGGGGAGTTCAAATGCAAGACAAATAAGTGTTTCGGAAGCTACAAAGCACATAAATGTCAAAGAAGTGTTAGCAGTGATTCAGACCTCTTTGCAAGTTGGAAGTGATGGCCTAGGAGCTAGCCTTTCCCATTCTCCAATGCTTCAGGCCTCATACATCTTATCAGAGCAATACATAGCGCAGACAGACTAAAACGATCCTAGATGTACCGTCAAGAGTGGAACCTCAGGACACAAGTCTGCCTGGATTTGATCCAGATCTGGAGAACACTGCAAATAGATCTGTTCTCCTCCTTTCAAAACAGATAGTTGGAAAAAAAATTGTTCGAGACATGCTTGCAGCTATTCTTGGAGGACAGAAGCATTTGCATTCCTTTGGCTGGAAATGATCCTTTATGCATCTCCACCCTTTCCACTGAAAATTCAGAAAGAATTACCAAAGATCATTGTGGAGATCCCTTTTTGGCCCAGGCAAAGCTGGTTCTCCCTTTTAATGGAATTGGCCAAGGGAAATTACAAGCTTCCTCACACTCTGGATCTACTCACATAGTGTCACGGCCGACTGGTGAACACCAACTTAGTGTAGCTGCTACTGAAAGCTTGGATGATTCTATCTTGATACCTTTTAGGCACTTGTTCCACAAGGATGTACAGCAGGTAATGAAGGAGGCAAGAAAACATGCAACTAGAAAATCATATGTTCACCAGTGGAAGAGGTTTTCTAGGTGGTGCCTAATCGATATAAGAGGGCCTTGTTATGGTGTCTAGCCCTTTGGTTTTGAAATATTTGTGTGAGCTACTCAAAGATGGCTTATCCTATGCATCTAGCAAGGTACATCTTGTTGTCTCTCTAATTCATCTCTTTCTGTAGTCAAACATGTTGAAAGGAGTGTTGCATGTGAGACCTCCTTGAAAGCAATTTCTTCCTCCTTGCATCTCAACATCGTTCTTGTAAAACTGAATTTATCTCCTTCAGAGCCTGCCTTTCTGGCAAATTTGAGGTTCACATCACTTGGAAAACTGTTTTGCTTATTGCTCTGACATCTGTAAGAAGAGTCTTTGAGCTGCAAGATCTCATAGTGGCCAATCTCATCTGATTTTCCCTAAGGACAAGGTTGTTCTATGCATTAGTCCTTTTTTTATGTCAAAAGTTTTTTCTGACTTTACCCTGAATCAATCCATCAATCTCCCAATTTTCTTTCCGGAACCTAAAAACAAGAGAGAGAGAAAATTCTGCATACCGTGGATGTGCACAGACAGCTCAGGTTCTACCTTGACAGAACTAAGCCCTTCAGGAAAACTCAACAGCTGTTTATTTCCTGTTTTGGGGCTAAGCAGGGTCAACCTGCTCTAAGCAAACAACTGCTCTTTGGTGGTCCTCTGCTACTGTTTTCTGTTACTTCCACTATGGTAAATCTATTTCAGGCAAGGTTAAGGCACATTCTACCAGAGCCTTTTCCTCTCTTCAGAGGAATATTGGAAAGAAGTGGACTATAAAAGAAATCTAGAGCAAAATTGGTCCTCTTTCCATACCATTACAAAGCACTAAAAACTGGATTCTTTCTGAAGTTCCAGATCAGACTCTGTAAGGGCCAGTCTGTGGTGTGGGGGGGGGGGGGGTCCTGGATCCTTATCCTTCCTTCTCCCAGGTAGGGTAAGCTTTGGGAATCTATCCATATGCCACTGAAGCAATGGAAATGATAAGCATAGTACAGCTGCATAAGTCCTACTTGCCTGTAACAATAGATGTTTGAATTTCACATTGTCTCAGTAACAGCACTCACCTACTCACCATCCACCTTATTTTATATATACTTCAATGGTATCCAACCTTGTTGGGTTGTTGGTTGGCTTTGGTTATTTGTGTTTTTTTATGGCTATGAGTTGGGTGGTTTCAGGCAATTCTTGCTTCTGGTCCCTCTTGGTTCATCCTACTAAACACTAAAAAGCCTGAATAAATGACTTTCTGTGACAGGGGTCAGGCTTCTAATAATGGGAGATGGTTAGCCAATCCCCTACTGCAGAGAGTCAGAGGAGGGAATTTTAAGCTCTGGAAAACTGCCAGTACAGCTGTTTGTGCTGGTACAGAACCCATATAGCATTGAGGCAGTGTGAAATTTGAGCATCTACTGTTGCAGGTAAGTAGGACTTATGCAATGTACTTGAATAATCCCCACAGAGAGAGTTTCTTGGCCACTACAAGCTTCCCTTTACCTGAATAAAATGAAACAATTGATTCAGCCTTCATAAACACGTGACCTCTACAAATAAAGCATGAAGTGATGATACAAATTCAAGTAAGCAGGGCCTTCTTTCTCCTGGATTCTGCCCCTGGCAAGAAACAAAGGAGATGGATGATTAGTTTAAGGATAGCTTTGAAAGTATTTTCAGGAGAAAATTTGGTTTATTTCTAAGGATCTCTATGAAAAAAGAAAGGAGTACAGATAAGAAAGTCTGTAAGTGAAGGTGACACTAACATCTTTCAAGAGACCATCTTCAAAACATGAGAACCAAACCATTCATACAGAAGACACACAAGTGTATTAATCAGGAAGTCCAAGTTTCAAAGTGGAGAATATCATTTTAGGAAGAGAAGATGCAGTGTCCCTTCAAGGAGCTGATAAACAAGTTGGAGATGGCCACAGTTCTGCCCTTCACAAGCTCCCTGTATTCAGAGATGCCAGAGACATGCACCCTGATTGTGGGATAAAGAAAGCCCAAGTAAAAAAAAAAAAAAAAAAAAAAACTGCCTGATGCAGGATAGGATTACCTGAAAAAAATGATCTAAATACAGTGGTACAGGGTAACTTATCACCTGGACTGAGAAACTTCTCCACATAGCAAAATATTTTTAAAAGCTGAAGGCTCTCTGGTAGTTTCAGTCACCTTTGAGGCTCCAACTGGAAAACATGGCTGGCAGGAAGATCTAAAGGAGTAGCTAATGCCTCAAGTAGAACTGAGTGTCACTCTACAGGAGGGGCTTCTTTGGTTTTACTGGGATAGTTTCCTATACTGCCAAGGATTTGAAAACGTACAACCATTCCCTTAATAGCCATCACAAATCAGCAAAGATATGATATGATGTTATCAATCTTTGTTAATTCTTAACAATTGGGACATGGTTCCAATCCTCGGAACTGGCTTGGCCGTTATACAGCTTGCACTAGCCAAAAGACTCTCTTAACTAAATCTCTACCCACAATGTCCCTCTCTCTATTACCCCAGATCTCATGTGACACTCCGCCAGCAAGATGTGTCAGCTGCTGCTCTCAGTTAAGTGACTTAGATTTTCTTCTCTAACTTTGAATCTCTTGAATCTCCTTGAGTTATATATTTTTTCCTGATTGCTGTTTGAGTGTGAGCAGTTCTACCCTATACGTTTCTATATCATCATTGGTATTTCTCTTCCACCCTATACGATTTGGGTTCCTATTATCAGATCAAACGTTTAGGTTAGCAAATACCTAAATGTTGAAAATAGCGAAAGCAAAAAAACGCGAATGGCCGATTTAACGTAGGGAAAGAATTCCCTTATGTGGATTTTGCCCCTTTCCACACTGTAGAGCAATCTCAGAGTTGGTATATTTAGTTGGGGGGTGTGGGGGGCACACTTCATTTTGGTTTAAATTTTTTTTTTGCGGCCGAAGGAATTCATTCCCTACATTAAATTGGCTGTTCGTTGTTTTAGTTTTTCGATATTACCAGTTTGACGTTTAGGTATTCACTAACCTAAATGTTCGATCGGGTAATATAGACACTACAATTCTGGTAGTCTTAGCTACCATTGTTGTTTCCTTTTTTCCTTCCTGTTGTGTGTGTGTGTGTGTGTGTGTGTGTGTGTGTGTGTGTGTGTGTGTGTGTGTGTGTGTGTGTGTGTGCGTGTGTGCGTGTGTGTGTGCGTGTGTGTGTGTGTGTGTCTGTGAATTTTTTGTTCGTTAATGCTTTTTGCCATTTTCAATATGGCAGAAAAAAACAAAAGGCATGTCTGACTTTAAGCAGTGTCAGGATTGTGGAAGAAAGATGCCCATTTCTGATGGGCATCTTTCCTGTGCCTACTGTTTAGGAGCCCCCACACTTAAAAACTAACTGTGACATTTTAAGGGCTTCAGTCAGAGAACATTAGTTGAGCGCTGTAACAAGCTCATAATAAAAGGTTTCTTAAAACATCTTTTAGTGAAGCCTTGTCCAAGGCCAACACTTCTAACTAGATACTCCAAAAATGAGAAGCCATTTGGTACCTGCATGTCCATCAGTGGCCCGCAAACATGAGACGTCAGATGTGACCCCCTTGGAACTGACTGCTAAGGTACCAAAACTTCAGCTCGATATCTCCTAGGAACCATCTACTCCCATGGTGTGATTGGCACAGTCATCGGCTGCAGCCTCTTTAGTTTCCGACTTGGTGCTGACCTCACCTTCAGTGCAGCACCATGTTTCACCAGCCCCCTCTGCACCTCAGAAGTCTATGCCTATTCCTTCGGTGCTGAAATTAGATCAAGAACACAGGACAATATATTCTCCATCTATAGACCCCTTCATGGGCCACATGCCTAGCTCCTTCCTAGAATGCCCAGAGTCTCCTTCGTTTTTTTCAGTTCGATCCTCCAGGACTCTCTCTGAGTTGGATGTCATGAGATTGGTGGATCAACTGTTGGTGGCCAGAAGTATTCCTGCTCCTTCTCCGTTCCCTCTCCCTCCTGGACTTGGGGCCTACTCTCCCAGGACTTCTACTATTTCTCCTCCTCTGACTTCCACTGGAGTTTCCAAGCCCAGCACTTTGATTTCCCCAGTACCACCTGTTTCGGTGCTGTTAGGCACTTCCACCTCAGCGCCAGACGTTTCCCTCACTTCATCAGTTCCTGCTGTGGAGCCGACAGACCCTCAAGGCCATGACCTCTCCACCAGTTTTGTGGGTCTCAGTCCGGCACCTAGTTTTTGTATGGTGCCGACCTCTGCTCCTGGAACTTCGTCGGTTGTGGGTACTTCCTTGGCTCCAGCTTCAGTGGGCAGGCTCTCGGAGTGGGGTCTGACCTCGGTTCTGAGGTGGCCTTTCTCGGTTCTGGGCTCCCACTCTTCGGGGGCACCCCGTTCCACGTCATGGAGAGGGCCTTAGCCTCTGCAGGGTCCCAGCTGGTCCTTCCTGCATCAGAGTATCATACTTCTATATCCTGAAAAATCCACCGAAGCTTCAAGTTGCCCATATACAGGGCCCCTTTTTTTGAGAGTCCTCTTCAGAGATTTCCACTAAGGAACCACCCCAAAAGAAGACATGCAAGAGGAAGCACCTGGATTCCCCAGAAGAATCCATCAATGAAGACACAGATTTTGTCCCGCCCCAGTCACCCCTTGAAGATGCTTCTTTTGGAGACATCCTGGAAATTCTAAAGCAGAAGAGTAACTGGAAGTCCCAAGACCCATCCCCGGTGCTTGACCATCTACTTCATGGGTGTCCCCACCCACTGACGATCTTATCAAGCTAATCACGCAGTGAGCTTTTAAGCTCCTGATGCCATACATTCTATTCTCTGGAGACCTGACAAGATACTATCACCACTGGAGCACCACCAGTATTGGACCAAAGGTTTGACTGTAGATGCCATGGTGCTGGCAGCTGCCACCAAAAAGGAACTTGCCGCTGAGAGTCCTTCTGTACATCTGCTTATAAGGGAATCTAGGACGGTGGATCTATGCTTCATTGATGGTCGCACTTAGATCTTTGAACTTTCTGGCAAAATTTACTAAATCCAGAGAGATGTGATGAGGGAATTATCAGAAACTCTAGCTGGGGCTGTGTCTAATGAGGTACAAGATAAGGTTGCCCCGCCGCTAGCTACCCTGGACTCTATATCAAACATATCCATGTGGGTCATCACACATGCAGCTGAAGGTATGACTAGGGTAGCAGGTCCTGGTGCTGCATTAGGCGACATGCCTGGATGCGCTTGTGTTTTTTTGTGGAGCCCTTCAAGTCTTCTTTCATCAATGCTCGATTTGATGGATCATCTTTGTTTGGCCCCAAAGTAGAGGACACGCTAGCCAGGTGTGAAAAGGATGGTAAGACCCTGTCTGCTGTGGGCATTCATTTTTCTACTCCTCAACGATCCTTTTCCGGGAATCAGAGGAGTGGAAAGATGTGGTTCAAAAAGTCCCAGGGGCTTTTCCAGGACACACCTGGCAGTGGCTCCCCTCGGGGCAGAGGGGGTGCTCAGACAGAAGATGCCAACCCCGAGGCAGAGGTTGTCCGTGAAACCAGGGATCCAGAGATTCCTTCTCTGGACAGCTCTACCAGCTCTCCTGAAAGGTGGCCCAATTGCTTACCTCTGTAAACAGGTCAGGGGAAGACTTTCACTGCACTCAACAACCTGGCAAAAAATAACCTCCAATACTTGGGTGCAGAAAGTCATTACTAGAGGCTGTTGCATCCCTTTCACCCTTTTGCCACATTCTTTAAGAAAAATCCCCAATGTTCCACCCCCATCACAGGGATCAAGCAGCCAAAGAAATTCAAAAGCTGCTACAAAAAAAAAGAGTCATCCAAAAAGTCTCACAAGACCAGATAGGATCCGGTTTTTACTCAAGGTTCTTTTTAGTGCCAAAAAAGATGGGGGACTGGAGACCAATATTGGACCTCAGACTTCTGAACACCTTTGTTCAGCAGACAAAATTCTGGATGGTCATGGTTCAGTCTATTCTTCCCTTTCTAGAGGAAAACGATTGGATGTGCTCTACAGACCTCCAAGATGCATATTACCAAATAAAAATTGACAAGCGCACAAGTAGGCTCCTCCTCTTCTGGCTAAGGGCCAGTCATTACCAGTTCAGAGCGCTGCCCTTTAGTCTCACTACAGACGCCAGGGTGTTCACCAAATGTATGATGGCTATCATGGCTCAAGTGAGGTTATGTGGATTCCAGGTGTTTCCTTACCTAGAAGACTGGCCTATAACAGGCATCTACTCATTCAAACCATAGACTTCATCATACGTCTGTTCAGTACCCTAGGCATAACGGTTAACTATGAAAACTCTCAGCTATCCTCCACTCAAGATTAAAGTACACAGAAGCCCGCCTCAACACAGTTTCATGCATAGCTGCGCTACCCTGTCAGAGGCTCTAAAAGATAATTTTGCAAGTTCAGTCCATTTTACCAAAACTGAAGGTGCCCGCTCTTCTTATTCTTCAGGCCCTAGGATCCATGGCAGCAGCTATCACCTTGGTTCCACTGGCAAGGTTTCACACGGGAATACTTCAGTGGCTTCTAGCCTCACAATGGTCCATTCTTTATCACCTAATGAATCACCCGATCCTAATAATGGAACACTGCAAAAAAGATCTGTCCTAGTGGAAAATCCTAATGAGCCATCCCTTTGCTCCCCCTCAACCCAAGGCAATAGTGACCATGGATGCCTCCAAGATGGGGCGGGAGGCATTATCTGGGAAAGACAGTCCAAGGCACTTGGTCTCCTCAAGAGGTCAACTTGCAGATCAATGACCTAGAAATGAGAGCAGTGCTCCTAGTGTTGGAAGCCTTCCAAGCTGCTAATTCTCTGGGAACAGTTGCGATCCAATCAGACATGTCTGCAGTCTGTTATATCAGTAAACAGGGGGGAACCAAGTCCTACCCCCTCTGCTGGGAAGCTCTCAGAGTTTGGCAATGGGTGATATCCTCCACTTACTTTCTTATGGCAAAGCATACCCTGGGGAGACCTAGTGTGATAGCGGACAAGTTGAGCAGACACATTCTACTGCCTAATGAGTGGTCTCTCAATCCCAAAGTGGCAAAAGAAATCTTTCGCCGCTGGGGCTAGCCTTGTTGTGACCTATTTGTCTCCCCAATGAACAATAAGTGCAGCACTTACTTTGCCCTAATCCCTCCAAAGGGTGAGTCCCTGAGAGACAATCTCCTTCTCAATTGGCCCTTGGGTCTACTTTATGCCTTTCCTCCCTTTCCCTTCATTTCCCTCTTCTTGAAGAAAGCCCAAAGGCTGTGAGTCAAAGTGATCCTCACTGCCCCCTTCTGGCCCAGGCAAGTTTGGTTCCCCTTTCTATGGTCTTGCTTCGTTCACCAACCATGGATTCTGGACCCAGTTCCGGACCTGCTGTCTCACTTGCAAAGACTGCTACATCCCGATCTTCACTCTCTCCAGCTCACAGCTTGGTTCCTCCAATTCCATTAGTCGTCAGGAAGACTAATATTACTTCCTCTGTCCAAAAAATTCTTCTGGCTTCCCATAGACCTTTCACCAGGAAACTCTATTCCAGTAAATGGAAAAGATTTTCTACTTGGGCCTCTAAAAACAAATTAGACCCCTTCTCAGCTCCAGCTTAAAAAAAAAATCAAACATTAATCAATTCATTGAATTACTAGTTTTCTTTCTAAATTTCTCAAACAAGGGTGAATACTGTTTGCACTTATTGGACGTTCACAGGCAGCTAAGGTTTGACCTTGAAAGGACTAAAGACTGCAGAGCTACAGACCAATTGTTTATTTCGTTTTCAGGGCCAAAACTATGAAAATCCGTATCAAAAGTGATCCTATCTAGATGGTTGAGAGATTGTGTTACCTTCATTTATGAACATTTGTTTGTTTGTGTCTTTCGGCTTTTCCCGGTTAGGGGTCGCCACAGTGGAACTCCGGTCCGCCAATAATTGGTAGTGGATTTTTACGTAAAGGGTTACCAGCCCTGATGCACAACCTTCAACAAAGGCATGCCCCATTCATGTATGCCTCCACACAGAAGATGCTCTAGCTGAGAATCGAACGGGACAACGTCTTGCTATGAGGCGACACTGCTACCGCAGCACCACCACCGCAGTTTATCAAAAATTATCTGTGCCTGTAAGAGCGCATTCAACCAGCTCCATCGTCACATCAGCTGTTTTTCATTCCAAAGCTTCTCTAGATTAAATATGTGCAGCTGCAACTTGGGATACACTACTTTTATTACTCATTACAAATTAGGTATGGTCTCCAGGGGAAGAGCATCCTTTGGCTCTATGGTTCTCAGGAAAATCCCTCCCCTTGGCCACCCAGGGAATAAAAATAGCTGAAGACTCTGTCCGAACTGTCAAGAATTAACAAAAACTGACATCATCAGATAAAGAAGTTATGTACTCACCATAAAGTTCCATCTGTGTTGTTGAGCTTCATTCATTACAGACATCGACCCACCTTCCCCCTCCATTAGATTTCCTGGAGAACTGAACCCTTGTCCTGGGTTATCATTAGGGTTATTATCATTACCAGCTCGTGCCATTGGACTGCAGGACTGCAGCCCCTCCAGCTGGGGAAAGAAAAAGAATAAAAAAAAATAAAATATTTATTTCTGTACATACTAGTACTCTTTTATACTGGCTGGCTGCTGCTTAGCTGTCCGACTGACAGACTCGCTGTGCTGTTATTAATCCTGGAACAGGCATGTTCAATGAGTTCCGTTTTTTAAAAAAACACTGGGTTGTGTAAATCTAGACTGCTGTAAAAGCAGTCCAGATTAAGGAAAGAAGGCATCAGTGTGATGCCCAGAAGTCTACGTGGTTTGTATCTGCAGTAAAGTAGATGGAGATGGGACTGCCACAACCGCAGTCACGTACGTGATGTGGGTAGCTGGATGGGTACTGATTGGTTCTTGCTCTCCTCTTCCCGCACTTTGTGTACTGGGAAAAAGGGAGCAGAATTGAAACAGTCAGTACTTTGATTTAGTCTGACTTCTTTAAATATTAAACAGTCACCGAGTTCAAAAGTTGGTTCTGTTCCTCATAGCTTGAATTAGCTTCGATCAGTTAGGGATCATCATTTGGACAGTCAGTGACTAAGATGTTTAGAGCTCAGCTGATTGAGAGACTGTCAGACAGTGGCAGTAGCCAAAATCAGAAGGAATTGAAAGGCATGTATGCCTGTTACCCAATACTTATACCCACATAAGGATGGACATATTCATTTTGGAACTGTAACTATTTCAAAAAATGCCTTTTGCAGAGTTGTCCTATGAAGTTTTAAACACACCTTTGCTGGCAGAGGGGGATTTGCTTGCAAGACTTGTGTTTTCAAATTCCTTTTGTTTTGTAAAGACATACATTTCTTTCTACAGTAGCTGGAGACACGCTATGGTTTACAAGAGCTGTTTTATGTTTTACACTCAACCAAGCGATAATTAAATGCCCCCCCCCTCCCATGGACCTTGTCAACAAGTGGAGACTGTCCACATATTCTGCATTTAATGGGACTGCATGAGTCCCAGGTACAGCCAGGTTCATCATCTTTCAGTTGACTGCAGTAGCAAACAAGAAAGTCACTCGTTTCATGTACTGAGCACAGCAGAAGTGTAGTCTTTGTATTGTCTGCTTCCGTTTATTGACAGAAAATGAGAACAGCAACACAGCAGGTTGATTACATTGGCAAAGGTGTTGCCCCCATTGTTCCTGCCAAGGGAGTCATACATGTTTTATTTTGTACTGATGATGAGATATTAAAAATGCGGTCTAGTTCTGCTACATAACAAGAAATTAGCAGGCCTTTGTGCAGATACATAATGCTAAAAGGCATGTAAAACCAAATATATTAGAAACATCTAAACTTTTCTGAAGGCTAAAGCAAAAGTTTGGGTCAAAATCGAATGTTTTGCAAAATCAGAAATGAGAGCTATGTCTGTAGTTGTTGTAAAGATACCGTTTATTTTCTTGCTTTTTTCTGGCTTTTCAGATGATATAGTGCTTAATATGCAGAGTGTTTTTTTTTTTCATACATTGTATTCTGGTTCATTTGCTGGATATTTGGTGAGCTTTACGTTAATATAATGAAGTTTTAGAAGTTAGATAGCTTACATGAGGTGTTTAATATTCTACTTAATAACTTTTGTGATTTCACTGTTTTGGTGTTTTGTGCTTTCTGGAGTTACACTATCAGGTATAATGTGTTTTCTATCCCTACAGTTCAGTTTTATACTGTTTATGTTAACGTGCATTGATTTTCTGAACAGAATTGCCCTCATGCACCACTGTGTTTGGACCTGTGGGAATGATTTGAGTACTGCTGTGCACAATAGCAGCTGCAGAAGCTTTAAACAAGGAAAGGCTCAAAGCCATTTAACTGACATGTATTGTTTATATATATTTTATGTATATATTTATAGGGAGCATATAATTTAAAGTCAAAAATATCAAAATAAATTTCATCTAAAATAAATATGTAAAGATAATTTTGTAGTAGCATATGTAACTGTGTGTTGTAGAGACATATGGGGGGTTACATCATGGGGTGATGATATGTTTGTCATTGATTGTCAAAACAGATGTGACTGGTCTGGGGGATTTTCTCACTTTCCAAATTGTGCAATCATGGAGTTAGTACGATGCTAGGGCCATTAGCCCAGTACACACCTATGAACCTATGAAGAGAACGGAGCTACCACAATGTGCATCCTATTCATGTATTTCTGAGTCCAAACAGCAAAATATAAAGAACGTGAACTTTAGCGTGTGGGCAGGGGTCAGGCACATTTAGATTTAATTGAAAACGACCAATTTTATTTATTTCTCCAAATGGTTTTAGTTTTAAAATTAAAAACTGCACAGCTGCATAATAACTAGCTACCTACTTCAAATTTCATTTCAATGTGCACTGCAGTCTGCTTAGTTTGTTTGCTTAAGTTACAAAAGAAAACTGCGTCAGACCAGTAATAGTATCAGTAAAAGACTTAAAAGGCAAAGCTAGCATTTGTTATATATTTCATTTAAATAAAAATAAGTGGTCAATGTGCCCAAACTCACACTGGTAAACTCAAAAAATAGGCACAGCAGATCAGCAAGAGATGTTTATTTTTACTCCACGAACAAACCTCACAGAACAGAAACAAAAACAATGGTAAAAATTCCGGTTGTTGTAGTTTATGGGTTCTTTCTTTTTCAACCTTTCGGATCACCAAGGGAAGGGGTATTCTAAAGGGTCAGTTTCATTATGAAATGGACCTTGGTCATTGCACAAGTCATGGTTGTCAAAAACCTCGTTGTATGCCACAGATTCGTGGTTGGAATATTTACACCCCCTGTTTTTGGTGAAGGGTAATGTATGTTATTACCATATTCAAACATGTCTCTATCAATTTTCTTAGCTGTTCTTTCAAATACTTTCATGCATTTTAACTCAACATCCTTCAACATGTCATGATATTTGTTTTTCTCAGTTTCAATACCAAATAACAAGTCATTCACAATTTTCTGATTAATTTCATCAATTGTAACATATAACTTCTCCATTTCTACTTCATTGTTGACAATGATAGCTCGCATAATATCTAAACCGCACCTATCAAATGCTGTAATTAAATCTTTATGAAACTGTGAGCCTTCCCTAACATTATTGGGGTATTTACATACTTGAAGCCCCTTAGGGACTATATTGGATTGAATACAATGTTTCAGATATATATTGTCCATTTCCATTGATTTATATTTAAAAAGTAAACTTGTCATTTTAGACACCATTTCAACATAAGAATCATGTTTGTTATTTGTCTGCAGCCTAATCAGCTCTTTAAAGTCAAATTTAAACTTAAGCAGGTCTTTAAATTGAATTTCAGTTCCTTTGTTGGTAGCAGCTGGTAATAAAGTATTTGTTTCTTTAACTTGCGACCTAGTGACTCCCAATGGTGGTTGCTGTTATGTTTCCAGAGAAAAAAAGATTGGGAAACCCATCCAAACTGTTCCTTAAGCCATGACTAGTCTCTTGTCTCACACTGGATCCGTTGTTTAAGCCGGTAACCGTCCCTTCGAAGCTGGACGTCCTGCTGTTTCCTGGTTGCAGGGAATAAGAGACTGTGTAGAATGTTGTATTAGTGATTGGCTGAGTGGCATTAACACGCCGACCAACTCAGAGAGCTGGCCAATCAGTTTACAATGAGGCTTTTGACAACCATGACATGTGCAATGACCAAGGTCCATTTCATAATGAAACTGACCCTTTAGAATACCCCTCCCCTCGGAGAACTGAAAGGTTGAAAAAGAAAGAACCCATAAACTACAACAACCGGAATTTTTACCATTGTTTTTGTTTCTGTTCTGTGAGGTTTGTTCGTGGAGTGAAAATAAACATCTCTTGCTGATCTGCTGTGCCTGATTTTTGAGTTTACCAGTGTGAGTTTGGGCACATTGACCACTTATTTTTATTTACTAGTTTTTTTGTTTGTGGTCATGGATCTTTCAGCAAGCTCCAGCAGTCATATTGTCAATGACTGCGATAACTCCTGGAAGTCCAATGAAGTGGGTGAACTTCGTAAACTGATTGGCCAGCTCTCTGAGTTGGTCAGTGTGTTAATGCTAATGTTATGTCTGTGGACCACTTTTTCTCATGACCTGGGCCAAAAGCACAGAGTAACAAAGATGATGATATACAACAAAATCATACAGCGACTATTTAAAATGAATAAATAAAAGTGCCACAGAAACCACATTAAATCAATACAGCTAAACATGTGTTCTACTAAAAGCGAACTTAATGTTTTTAGAAACAGGAAATAAATACAATCATATTATGAAAGGCTGACACCAAGTAAGAGGCATCCATTTGTAATAGGGAGGCAGGGCCCAGCAGAAGTGAACTATTTTACTGCATGTTATTACTAGCACACCAACTCATTAGGTGCTTAATGAGGCAAGCACAAGGAAAACCAGATAAAGCCCTTCCCTTAGTAGTTGCCTGGATGACAGTCACACTTATTGTTCGGCAATGGACCTGAAGGGTGCAAAATAAACAAAAAGGAAGCATCGACTGCAACTACTGGAAGGAACAATACTGTAGACTCCTATGGTGTCCTGTGCATTGTGGAATGTTTCACAAAGTACTAAATGGAGTGCCCCTTTAAGTCTTATTAGGATATGAATTTAGGATTTTTGATTATATAGAACAAACACCTAAAGTAATATAAGGAAATGCTGCAAAGTTTTGCAAGTCCTACTTTACCTGTCTGAGTTTTGCAGCAGATCTGTTTCTGCTCCTTCTGGAAGTGAGAGAACTAGAAGCACAAGTGGGATTAATCGCTGTTCAGAAAACCAAAGATTTTCATGTTGTGGCTATAAAAGAAAAACAAAAAAAAAGTAAAATAATGGTTAAGAAACTACTTATCTTCACACTTAAAATAGATGAAAATTGTATTCAGCCACAGAAGAAACATTTTTATAGCAAGGTGCCTCTCTTCTGCTTCACAGCACAAATCTGCTGAACATGACTACTCAGTAATTACTCCACCTGAATAAGATCTCCAGTCACCACCTGAAACTTTCTGCATCCCATTCTATAGCCTCTAAAACTCAACAGAAATATGTCATTATTTGAAATCAAATGCTTATATCTTAAAATTGCCTTCATAAGAGATGTGGTCAAACACCAGATGGGCATTACGCAAAGAAAATGATGCATTTTTTGGCAGGGAGGAGTGCAGCTAAGATTTCACAGCAGACTTTATTTGCTTGTCTCTGCTGTCATTCAAGCATGCTTTCAACTATTAAAATTTTATGTCATTAATTATTTTTGAATAATATCCTTATCCTTTGCAAACTATATTAGACTAGACAGAAATAATATTTCACAGGAGCATGAGTATTTAATTGAAAGCTTTGAAACAGATTCAGTAACATTTTCAGATCATGCATCAATAAAGACTAAGACAAAAACGCAACACAATGAAGTAAAAATGAAACATAGGCACTTTCCTACTTATCTGGTAAAAAGAGAGGAATTTAAGGAATGAGTAGTGGAAATGATTAGAGAGATATTAGGAAAAATAGAAATGTCTTCAGAATGCATACATAAAGATAGAAAAAGATCTGGAAGGTTTTTGTTTAACATTTTAAAAGAGAAAACATTAACAGTGAAGACATTAACAGTACCTTGAAGGAAAGCTGTGACAGCTCTATTACCCAAATAGAATAGAGACACTTTGGACCCAGCTTCATACAGACAAATTTCAATTCTGAACTGTAATTACAAAGTACTTAAATCTATACTAAGTAACAGAATGGCAAGGTTGTTGCATAAAGTGATAAAGTTTGTCTTGTTCTGACATATATTTTACGTGGGAGAACAGTTTTCAAAATGAAGTGTACTTCAGTCAATTACAGTGAACCCGTACTTGCATATAATAAGGTATACAGCAATTCTTTAATGATTTTTTAAATTATATATTAATACATATTAATATTGCAATTATGATACAGAGAGAAGAATGCAAGAAAACTTTGTATTGCTGGTGGGCCTTGATGCAGAGAAAGAATTGGATAGAGTCAGATGGCATTTTATGAGAATGGCAATGGTAGCATTTGAATTTCCTTGCTAGAATAATAGGGTTAACTGGGAGGATCATATGAAAGTTCGGAGGCAAGAATTAAGGTGAGATGGTTTCTCTTCGACAAAATGTCTCTGAATAGAGGAATCAGGCAGGGACATCCTTTTTCAAGTCTGCTATTTGCTTTACATTTAGAATCATTAACAAAGAAAATAAGGGACTCACAAATTCAAAAAAAAATAACTGGTATTGTCAGAAAAATATGTATTAATGTGTGTGCTTAATGATAATTAGAAACTAAATGAGTTAACACGTTTTTCATTCTATTTTATATGCACTATTTTATATACAGCTTAGTTTTATATGAGACTAAAAGATGCTTTTGAAACTGCAGTGTGCTTTCTGAAAACTTGCAAGATGCCCTCTGACCTAGTAACTGCTAGCACAGCAAAATTCATGTTTATGCCTTTTGGAAATGTACTTGAGAAGCAGGTGATTATCTGCTAGGTCAGGAAGTAATGAATGAACAATGCCATATTCTATAATGTAATGATTTTGAACAATTACCTCTGTTCGAAGTATGAGAACACTCACAGCTGCAGAAGGAAGAGATAAAACAGACAAAGGACTGTTGGAGAGATGAACTGCAATCTATACTTGCTTTGTGCTCAAATTAGCCATAGTACCTTGAATGGTAACATTGCATATATCTAACCGGTGGTAGCCAAGGCCACGTTGTTTTTCTTAGGAAGTTTCTCACAAAAATTGATACTACAAGCAGAAATTTACAAAAACAATCACTACAAAATGATGATGTTAAAACTTGTGATTTACTACGGTCAGCTTGGTAGGCAATGTCTTATTAGAAAATGTATAAAAATGCTTGCATTTCCTGATTCTAGTCAGACAAACTCTGTATTAGCACGTTTTTGTCTCCTTGCTGCAAGATTAAAGTGCCTTAACCTGAACCTACCGGGTATTGATCTTTTTTTTTAAGTATATTTTTCCTTTGACAGATTGGTCCTTCAGACCGGAAAATATCTCTCTCACTCTAGCTCAGGTCAGAATTGGGCCTGGTGGCATGAACCCGTACGGAGAAGAGGCCACATCAGTTCTTCTGCTTTGAAAGACCTCCAACTGAATTGTCATTCAAAACAGGCCAGCCACTGTTTCTGATCTGTGATTGGAGGACGAGTCAATGTTCTGGTGGGATCAAGACACGGAGGCTCAGGTAAGGAGGAATTTACCTTTTTCTGTTTTAGATCAAGGACTTGTTACAGTATTTTTATTTTTGTCAGGGAGATTTGCAAGTGCAGATCAGGGACAAAAAAGATTGCTGTCTTGTCATAGATCAGGGAAACAGAACAGGTAGGCAGTTATTCTAGATAAATTGTGAAAAAGTGTAAATCGTGGTACCACGTGATAAAAAGGGTTACGTAACAATTTTTAACTTGGCTGAGGCAACATGGGAAATCAGTGAAAAAAGTTCCCGAGACCCACCCTTAACCGAAGACGCGAAATATATGCAATTACAGCGTGCCGATAATGTTAGGTATTATACAAAATGGGTTAATAAATACAAGTTTGATGGTAATTTAGATAAACCTTCACTTATTAAACTTGCTAGACAACTTAAAACAGACGCGAAAGGTCAGCTAAAAAAGCAACGACAATTAGGAGTCCCTCAAGCACATAGGTGGCTTGAGGAAGCAAATCGCAGGGAACAAAAGATTAAAAATTCAAAAGCAATGTTTTTAGATAAAGAAGACAATAATTTGGTAATAGCAACAGCCCCTCCGCTTCCCTTACCAGAATATGAAGCGAGTGGACAAGCTGATCCACCTCCGCTATACCCAGCTGTTCCTGCAAAACCAAAACCCTTTGTCAGAGATCCTATCGAGACCAGGTCTCGAGCACGCAACTTAAGAGGGGATATTGAATTGTATATAATAAATAAAAATTCACAAGCTATGAGTGCAGAAGAGATATGTCCACTCATAGAAGTACCAAATCCACAGGCAGGACAGGACCCAACTCTTCTAGTATATAGACCGTGGACACCGGAAGACATCCGGAAAGCCACAGAGGGAATTCCCCATCCAAAAGTTAATTTTAGAAAATTCTTAGAAGACCTACAGGGCATGAGGTTAAGTTACCATTTGAATGGAGAGGAAGTAAAGAAAGTAGTCAGACAAATCGTAGGTCCAGATTGGCACATGATCAGTGGCAACTGGAATCCCCGTGACGCAGAGCTTAGACCACTCCCACATAGTAACGCAGAACTGGACAACAGAGTGAAAGGTCTGACAGACCGAATCCCTGAGAAATGGAAGCCTAGGGCTGATTGGACCTGCATTAATCAATGCATACAACAAGAAATTGAAACTGTTGATAGATATTATGCCAGATTATTAGAATGTTTTAATAACCATTGTGGAATGAAGGTACCTGAAGACCAAACACATGATTCCCCATATGAGCAGCAGCTAAAGAATGCATTTTTGAAAGGCAGTATTGCACCCATTAGCAGCTTTATTACAAAGCACATGGTAGATCATCGTACAAGTAGATTACAGTCATTACTTGAATATGCAAGACATGCCGAAAGGCATTTTAATAGCAAAAAGAAAAAGAAAACTCAAGTATTTGTAGTAGAAGATGGATCAGAAGTCTTCGAAGTACAAACTGGGAAGAAGGGTAAGAAAAATACCCAGGGAAACAAACAATCTGATAAACGACCAGAGGACTTTGAAGAGAGAAAGAAAAGGGGTGAATGTTTTAAATGCGGGAAAAAGGGACATTTAGCAAGGGATTGCAGGCAAAATAAAAAAGGTAACCACAGAAGACAAGGAGGGTGAGGACTGACTATATGATAGTCAAGAATCTCTGGAAAGGAATAAACAAGAAAAGACAAGTGCAAATGTGATAGAAGGGGTAGAGAACATGACAGAAGAGGTAGAAGATGTGCATGAAATCACAGATAATGAAGAAAATGAAATTTTGGACTTAGCATTATTGAGCCTAGAGCTCTACTTAGCAGACACAAAACCGGAAGTTACACTTCTGGTAGAGGGGAGGGAAGTTAAATTCCTGTGTGACTCAGGGGCTTCACGGACCCTGATACATCCTTCCAAACTACCAGAAAATTCAGAATCACTTGACTACATATTAGTGAAAGCAGCTAATGGACAGCTGTATCGGGAGCCACTCTCCCACAACATAGCGATAACTGACCCAGTTTCAGGGATGACCCAGAAAAGCAAAATTGTTGTTTCTGCAAAATGCCCAGTGAATCTCTTAGGGAGAGACCTAATGCAGATATCTGGCATAGCCGTAGTTCCAACTATGCAGGGAATGGAAGCACAGTGACAAATGGATACTTTTGTAGTGCGACCAGAGGGTGAAACATTTTATTGGTGCAGCCAGGACTTAGTTACAACTGGTCCAGGGGCAGTAACCGAAGAACTGATGAACGTAGCCATCAGTAAATCCCCCTCCCTTGACACTGATAAACAACATTTGTTGCATTTCACTCTATATTACTGTAGCAAACCAGGACCTGATAAAGAATATGAGCAAGAACTGTTTAGAAACCATGCTAACAGATTAGTATTACAAAATTTGTACTGGGACACAGAAGGAAACAGTGTAGTGAGCTGTTCATTGCCCCAGGAATTCCTAGCACTTTACAAATCTAATCGATTACCACATGTGAGTTTAACTAAAGATATAAATGTGAAGTGGGCAGACCTAGGAGAAAAAGTCACAAGGTGGGAAAAGCAGACAGAGTTAGAACTTTCCGAACAGGGAGTACAAAAGCAGAAACTAAACTGGATAATGCAGACACACCCAGCTGTACACTCACAGGCAGGTGAGGACAGCTGAGTAGCACTCTTACTAGAGGAAGAGGAAAAAGCCTTACGAGACATACCAGAGACTCTCTGGTCAACAGGGAAATCAGATGTAGGACTTATTCGTACAGCAGGACCAGTTACTATCACGCCAACATCAGCATTTAGGCCTCAAAAGAGACAGTATCCCTTGAGAAAGGATGCAGAAATAGGAATCAAACCTATAATAGCAGCCTTACTTAAGGAGGGAGTCTTGATAGAATCTCCCGATTCACCATGTAATACACCCTTATTTCCTGTTAGGAAAGCAAATGGAGAATGGCGTATGGTCCAAGATTTACAAGCTGTAAATTACGCAGTTATACCCAGGGCACCTACTGTGCCAGATCCACACACTTCATTGAATAATATGAAACCTCAACAAAAGTATTTTTCCGTGGTAGATATTAGCAATGCATTTTTCTCAATACTGATACACCCTGACAGCCAACATTGGTTTGCATTTACATTTCAGGGGAAAAGGTATACATATACGCGACTACCACAGGGATATTGTGGAAGTCCAACAATATTCGCACAGGAAATGGCAAGTAACCTGGCGGGATTTATCCCATCGAAAGGCAGTCAGATTTTACTTTATGTAGACATTCTACTGGCAGCCCCCACCCAGCAAGAATGCAGAGAGGATACCATAGCATTACTACAATTTTTAGCTACTCAGGGACACAAGGTAAACAAGAACAAACTGCAACTTTGGAAAAAACAGGTAAAATACCTGGGATATGTAATATCCAAAGAAGGCAGAATATTAGATGAAGACAGAAAAACAGCAATATTACAAGCATCTAAACCAACTACCAAGAAGGAAATGATGTCCTTCCTAGGTACTACTAACTTTTGTCGGAGTTGGATTCCAAACTATGCCTTGGAATCTGCTCCACTGACCAACTTGATATTCAAATAGCCTATGGCAGCACAAGATTTATTACAGTGGACACCAGAAGCAGAATCAGCTTTCTGCAAATTGAAACAACTGATAGCTTCTTCATTAGTTTTAGGATTACCAAACTATCATAAACGATTTTTCCAAACTGTAGATTGTAAGCAAGGTTATATGACATCAGTTAACACAACAGCATGGGGACAAACAACGCCCCATAGCTTACTATTCATCACAGCTAGACCCAGTGGCGCGATCCCTGCCCCACTGTGTACAAGCAGTAGTCGCAGCTGCAATGGCAGTGCAGGCTTCAGCCTCAGTAAGTGTTGTTCCACCCTCTCACATTGAGAGTGCCTCATGCAGTCGCGATTATTTTACTGCAAGAAAAAGTAGCATATCTTTCTCCTGCTAGACATCTTTCCTGTATGACTATACTGTTGAGCCAACCTCATATGACAATTGAACGATGCACAACTTTGAATCCATCAACCTTGCTCCCAACCCCTGCAGATGGCAAACCACACTGCTGCCTGCACGAGATTGAGCAAAAGACACTACCTAGAAAAGATCTTACAGATGTTCCCTTGGATGATGCCGAAGTGACATACTATGTGGACGGCTCATGCAGAAGGGGTCCTACAGGACAGAATCTAGTGGGGTATGCAGTAGTTTCTGATACTGAGATTTTAGAAGCAAAGTCTTTACCACACAACTTATCTGCACAAGCAGCAGAATTGATTGCTTTAACAAGGGCATGTACCTTGGCAAAAGGTAAATGAGTGAATATTTTTACTGATAGCCAGTATGCTTTTTCTACTGTACATGTTTTTGCGCAGCAGTGGAAAAATAGAGGAATGATAACATCTACTGGTAAACCAATTAACCATGCGCAATTTATTTTAGATTTGTTAGACTCTATTCAGTTACCTCAGAAAGTAGCTATTTGCAAATGTGTAGTTCATACCAAGCAACAGGATAGAATTTCAAAAGGTAATGCGAGGGCTGATACATTTGCAAAACAAGCAGCTTCAGCTTCAGAAGTATTTCTTTTGAGTGAGGAATTACAACCATCTGAGATTTTAGACTTAGAAATGTTAAAAACAATGCAGACACTTACTACAAATGTAGAAAAACAAAAATGGATAAAACGAGGAGTAATCCTTGAGAAGGGACTGTACATCTCCAAAGAGAGGAAACCGGTTTTGCCATATAACTTGTTTAGATATGCAGCTTTGTTGAGCCATGGGCAGTGCCATTTCTCAACAGGGGGGATGGTACAGTTAGTGAATCGAGTGTTTACGACGTATGGATTTACAAACTACACAAAAAAATTTTGTGCAGCATGCCATGTTTGTAACAAGCATCATGCACAAGGGGCATTAAAACCTAAGCAAGGGAGTTTCCCTACACCACCGTATCTGTTCCATACTATCTGTATAGATTTTATAGAGCTGAACAAATGTGAAAATAAGAAGTACTGCCTTGTCATTATAGATATGTTTTCCAAATGGGTGGAAGCTTTTCCAACTAAAAATCCAGAAGCAGCTACTGTTTCAAAAGTCCTCGTTAAAGAAATTATTCCTAGATTTGGCATACCGGAAAAGATTTATAGTGACAATGGCATACACCTTGTGCATCAAACTATACAACAACTAAGCCGATACTTCGGGATTTCTCTGAAAAAACATTGCGCATACCACCCCCAATCTGCAGGATTAGTAGAGAGGCATAATGGGGTTTGAAAAACAAACTTAGGAAATTGATTAGTGAGACACAAAAGAACTGGGTGCACTGTCTACCTCTGGCACTGTTGAGTATATGAGAACTGTTCCAAATATAAAAGGGTTAACTCCTTTTGAAATTCTGTTTGGGAGGGCATATTATACACCTCAGTGGAAACCTCTCATGCCTGCAGAGCAGGAGGCTGACAGTTCACTTGCAGAGTACATGAGGCGATTTTTGAATAACAAACTTTTGCAGTTAAATTCTATTTCAGATAAAGAACAAACCAGACCATCGGAAGCAGCAACAGCCCCAGGCACGTGGGACTGGGTGAAGGTTGTGAAGAAAAAGAACTGGAGTTCTCCGAAGTGGGAAGGACCATACCAGGTACTACTGTCGACACCCACTGCAGTCAAGATCGCAGAGCGAGCATCTTGGATTCATCTGACACACTGTAAATTGGTTAAGAACTTTGAACTGGACAAAAACCTTGTTACTGTTGTACAACGAGAACAAAATGACCAGGTATAGAGTAAACAGAGATGCAGAACAACCTCAGAAAATTTGCATGATTATTCTGATAGCTATACTGATAACATTGATCTTTTTGCTGTGGCCTTTCCTTTTCCCAGCCACACGAGTTGAACTGAACAAATGTGATGCATTACTCATAGACTGGCATCCAAACTTTAACACTTACCAAGCAATTAAATATGTGTATGCTGAGACTTTTAACGTTTCGAACTGCTGGATTTGCCCAGCTATACCAACAGCATACGGGGGATTATTAATGACTGCTGTCCTCCTAGGGGTCAATGAGACCTGGGAAAACTTGATTTTTTACACTACACCTGTGAAATCACAAGACAAAATAGCATTGTACCTACCTGTTATACAAAAAGGGATTGTATGTTTTTACAAGAATGACACTATTCAGGTGTGTTGGAGCAATTGCAATGTGACTGTTTCTTATAAATGTTATATTAAAGCCAGTAAGACTAAAACTATTTGTGATACAAACTATAATGCATATTTTGCGAAGATGCATGGAAATGTTGATGAGATACAACATAATCCTGTTCTTTTAAAGCAGCTTTCTATTATTGATAAGAAAATGTTTCATGCAGGGCAAGCTTATATCAATACTAAAGTAGAGAATTGTTATTTTGTTTGTGGGAAAAAAAGCACATAAATGGCTGCCTGAGAATTGGTCTGGCAGTTGTTTTTTGGGTTACCTTGTTCTGGCCATACGACACACTGCAGCTATGCCTCAGGGAAAAATCTGAAATGTCAGAGAGGTAAGCAGTAAACCTAGAAGTCCAATTAAGAGGCCCGAGAATCCAGTGGGACGAATCGAAGCAGGGTGGAGAAACCATAACTCCGTAAAGAACAAAGATAAACTGACACACATGGACTTGAGTGACACCATTATATCATGGGCAGGCATATTCCTTGCATATGGCGCAGTGAAATCGATTTGGGAGCTGAGAAAACTGTCTAAACTTCTCGAAGTTATGAGCAATGCAACTTTTTCTGCTCTCGAATTAGTGACTGATGAACTGAATGCTTTGAGAACTGTGGTGCTTCAGAACCACATGGCTCTCGACTTCATCCTAGCGGCGAGAGGTGGTACGTGCGCTTTAATCAAAGAAGAATGCTGTTCGTATATTCCTGACAACCAGCACGAAATAAACAACCATCTTGAGGTGATCCAGCAAGTGTCGACCATGACCAAACCAGGCCCAAACCCTCTGACTGACTTTTTCCAGAATTTGTTTGGGGGGGTGGGGTTCCATCCTAATGAACATTCCTGATTGCCATTTGTGTAGGATTACTCTTATTAGGAGCATGCATTTGTTGTGGTATTCCCTGCATGAAAAAGTTAATCAAAGATTTTATAGATATATCAGTTTCTGAGACTTTGTATCAAAGTACTGAAATTGAAGAATTGTTGAAAAGTGAAACACTTTCATAAGTTTAAACTGAATGACTCTCTTAACTGCAAATCCTGAATGGAAGAGGTTAGGAGAAGAAGCAAACTGTTTATTCTTTTGAAAATAGAATTAAAAAGTATTAACAGGGGGGAAATGTCAGAAAAATATGTATTAATGTATGTGCTTAATGCTAATTAGAAACTAAATGACTTAACATGTTTTTCATTCTATTTTATATGCACTATTTTATATACAGCTTAGTTTTATATGAGACTAAAAGATGCTTTTAAAACTGCAGTGTGCTTTTTGAAAACTTGCAAGATGCCCTCTGACCTAGTAACTTCTAGCACAGCAAAATTCATGTTTATGCCTTTTGGAAATGTACTTGAGAAGCAGGTGATTATCTGCTAGGACAGGAAGCAATGAATGAACAATGCCATATTCTATAATGTAATGATTTTGAACAATTAGCTCTATTCGAAGTATGAGAACACGCACAGCTGCAGAAGGAAGAGATAAAACAAAGGACTGTTGGAGAGATGAACTGCAATCTATACTTGCTTTGTGCTCAAATTAGCCATAGTACCTTGAATGGTAACATTGCATATATCTAACCGGTGGTAGCCAAGGCCACGTTGTTTTTCTTAGGAAGTTTCTCACAAAAATTGATACTACAAGCAGAAATTTACAAAAACAATCACTACGAAATGATGATGTTAAAACTTGTGATTTACTACGTCAGCTTGGTAGGCAATGTTTTATTAGAAAATGTATAAAAATGCTTGCATTTCCTGATTCTAGTCAGACAAACTCTGTATTAGCACGTTTTTGTCTCCTTGCTGCAAGATTAAAGTGCCTTAACCTGAACCTACCGTGTATTGATCATTTTTTTTAAGTATATTTTTCCTTTGACAGGTATAGTAAAGAAAATTTAGCTTTCTCTGTGGATGATATCACCTCAAACTTTATAAATCCAAAAAGGACATGTTGGTGTTGTGGCGCATCATTTGACAGTTTCAAGTCTTTTCAGGATATAAAATAAATAAAGATAAAATGAGCTATAGCTGTAAACTATGTGCCCACACATGAATTAGTTCAGCAATATCCATATTTATGAGGACATGATAAAATAAAGTATTTAGGTATATGGATTAAAAAGTATTCTGCTAAGGTAGCTAAAGATATGCGGGAAGAGATGAAAAACAATAGAAAAGAAAAGGAGCAAATTACAAATACATATATGGAATTTGTGGGAACAATACATGCAGAATAATGTTCATGAGGAAGAATTGAGCAATGTATACTATGCTGGAGTGAATGAAAAGTGTTAAAAAGAAAACGTGCTCTGCAAGAAAATAAGAATGTAAATATTGTTATGGTTTGTTCTCTATTACTGTATGTGAACTCATGTCACTTTAAAAATGTCAAGTTTTATAAAGATGTTTAAAAAATAACATCATTAGGTGAAAAATATGAACTACAGACAGAGCTAGACTAGCCAACAAATAAATATGTCCAGGCCAAGAATCCTAAGTTTTTAAGTCTTGTCCAGAAAAACAGTCTTTGATAGAAACAGCATTCACGAATGTTTGGAACCAAAAGGCTGACCTAGTTAAGATCTATAAACAGAATTTTAGTAAAAGTTTATATAAAGTGACACCCAATAAACTGTGTTTTAATTCATGTATAGAAAATGGAAAACAATATTATTAAAATTTGTGTGACAATACTTTACATTCAGACTTAAGCTAGTAATATTGTATGCAATATGTAAGCTACAGTGTTTCTAAGATTGCTATCTCTGCTCCAAGGTCGATAAAGCACAAGCTGTGGAGAGAGACAGGAAGGGAGGAATGAAAAAGAAGTCTGTTTTGAACCCTTAAAAACTCCAATTTTATGCAAAGTTCTTAAACTGTATTACACAGAAAAGACATACATACACAACAAGTAGAGTCAACTTTCAAAGAAAGATAGGAAAAAGAGGCAGAAGGTTGAAAATTGAAGAACTTTTCTGAAGAGGTTGTGTTAACCATGACAAAATTCCAGAAAACATTGTGCATCTCTTAAGATGGGTGAAAAAAAGAAGCTTATCCAACAAGTATGGATAAATTAGGTAAGTCCAGAGGTGTTAATCTGCCATAAGTATGTTTCGCTGTTTTGCTCAGTACATACAGTGGGAGTTGTAAAATTAAGCAAAGGTGGAAAAGACTCAAACTGAAAAAAACATTTTCGATCTGTCATTAATTTATCCACAAAAATTACAGGAAATTTAGTGAGTGAAATAAAATATTTAATATCTCTTGTATAACTATAGCTAGTCTCCCTGTTGTCACTATCAGCTTGTCAAAGTAATTGACTGTTTAAAAACTGGCTTATTATTCAGTGTTGCAAACAAAAAAAGTGGCTCTCAGCAATTTATTAGAACTTGTCATAGCTGAAACCATGAATGTAGTTATTTGCAAGAAACCTCTGATGTAAATTAGAGTAAAGAAGTAAACATTTAGAGTTGTACAATAAATACACCACAGCAAATGTTTGAATACAGAGGATCTGTGCTGTAATAATTAATCATATATATATATATATATATATATATATATATATATATATATATATATATATATATAAAAAGAAAGAAACAACTAACTAATGTCCGCCCATCCAGGCAGCCTTCCACAGCTCTGGGTTCCCCAGAAACTACCTGCCAAGGAAGAACAGATATCTTCTCCTCCTACCTTCAGACCTCTGCCCTACTGTGCTTTGCTTTCTTTCTTATTTATTCACTTTTGTGAAGAAGGAAACATAACCATCAAAAAGTGTGCCAGTAGCTGTAGCCCTGGACCTGCACAACAGTAATATAGTTTCCAAAAGCAGCATTCCACATCTCAACAAAAATGACTGGTAGAAGGCATGGAAAAAGGGACACAAAGAACTTGTAACTCAAGGGCTTTACAGAATAGTTAAAAAGGAGCCGGAGAGGTGGAGCTTGCACTGCAACAGTGATTCATGTATTTGAACACCTACTGCTATAATGAGAGTTCACACATCTCTACAATGTTTACCACAGGGATCACTACTACACTATCTCTCATTACAGATGGGAAGAGTACTAAAGAAGCGACAGCCCTTACTACAGGCATAAGGATTGGGAGGTAGGAATGCAGCAGCAAATCCAACTCTACTTCTATAACAGCTGTCCAATTTACAGTGCTAAGAAAAAGTGTAGAACAAAATCCAAAAGACTGTTTCACAGTAACTCTGATATAATGCATTCTCACAAAAGGTTGTAACAGTGGTTCACAGAATCATAGGAGGTTACTAGGCTAATGGCTCTAGGCCCTTACAAGCTTAGCCAAGAGTTTATCCCCAAAAAAGAAACCTCAGTCAGCACCTGTCACCCCTGTCAATGAGGGACAAAGGTGAAACACCTGGGACAAATTTGTGGTTTCCCATCCACTCATTAAGCTGCGCTTGAAGAGGATCAGTATGGTACTCTGCTTGACATGTATGGGAAGTCTATTCCAGAAATGGGGCAGCCTCTGGGAGACAAATCTGTCTGTCCAGCAAGTTTTATTGATGTTGCATATTAGATTTAGGCCTATCGAGCGGGTAATGCACGAGGAGTTAGATTTATATGGATGGACTCCTAGATAAGGATGCATCCCTAGTAGGGCAGGGTCCGATAGTGCCTTGTAAACGAGACATAGATCACCTCTGAGCAGTCTGTATGATACCGAGTAGAATGACAGTGATTTGAGCCTGTCTGCATAGGACAGGTGTTGGAGGCCATGGATTCTCTTTGTGAGGTATTTCTGTGGCCTTTCCAGTTGGTGAAGGTGTTTGGAGAGGTATATACCAAATGGGGCATTATACTCAATTATAGGTCTAATGAGGGAGGAGCACAGAGAGGTAAATAACCTCCTTTTTTCCTGGATGCAATCCCTTTACTTATGAGATGAACCAAGTAAAAGGCTTTTCTGACCACTGCCGCCATATGATGATCGAATATGAGATTGTTGTCATCCTGAGTACCCAGGTCTCTCACCACAGGTTGTGTGCTTAGGGGGTTCTGTTGATGTGGTAATCAGTAGAGGCCGTGTTTTTTGCCGAATGGTATGATAAAACTTTTTTTGCACTTAACTTAAGGCCATGTCTTTGGCACCAGTTATTTGTAGTTGTGAGACCCTCCTCTTGCAGTATGTTAACATCATTTGGGGTGTCAATGACAGCACCCAACTTACAGTCATCCACAAACTTGGTCAGCCACAGGCCCTTTTTGTCTTTGCCTGGACCTCTGAGAAGTAGATGCCAAACAGCAGGGGTCTCAGGACGGATCCCTGGGGAACACCACTAGTGACAGGTCTGTTGTCGGAGGTGGTGGCACCTATTTTGACCTTGTGGGTCCTATCTGTGAGCCAATTGGCCACTCATCTGATGAGACAGGGATTAACACCAAGTTGTGTTAGTTTATCGATGATGCCCGAGTGGGGGATTGTGTCAAAGGCCTTAGCCAGAGCAAGGTAAGCTGTATGTACTGACTTTCCCCTCATCCAGGGCCTTGGTGACAATCTCAAAGAAGTCAACTAGGTTCAACAGGCAAGATCTGCCCTGACGAATCCGAATTGGGTGGGGTCAAGTGCTTGAAGATTGCCTATGTCCTTGTTTATGAGATCCATAATAATATGATCCATGGCTTTACAGATCAGACTTGTCAAGGTAATGGGGTGATAGTTTCCCAGGTCAATAGTGGCACTACCTTTGTGCAAGGGGATGACAATGGCAGTTCTCCACTCTGCTGGAATGGAGCCTGTAATTAGGTTGCGGTTGAATAGAGTGCTCAACGGCAAAGCTAGTTCTTGCTGGAGATTGTGCAGAATACAGCCTGGGATACTATCAGGTCCCATGAAAGCTGTGTTCTTTGCCTTGGATAGAGTTTTTAATACTTTATCTACAGAGATGTGAGGTGTGGGACTAGTATCGGGGATCTCAACTGGGCCTTTGGCGGGCGATAAGGGGGGTGAAGTTTGCACTGAACCTATCAGCTAGCAGGTTGGCTAAGTCAGCATGATCAGTGTAAGTGGTACCATTAAGTACCAATTCGGAACAAACTTGGGCTTTGCCATGGAGGTTCCTAACATAACTGAAGAAGGACTTGTGGTTTCCCTTTGTTTCAGAGGCTAGTTTCAACTCATAATTGGCTTTGGAGGTTTTCACTAGTGATCTAATTTTTTGCTTGTGGAGGTAGAGGAGGGAGTTTTTCCGATTTGCAGTTTGTTCCTTTTTATCCTTGGACAACAGTAAAGGATGTCCATCAGGCAGGTTTTAGTTCTGTTAGGTATGGCTGAGTCCATGCAGTTGTACAGGTGCTTGTATACTGCACTGGCATACTGTTCAGCATAGTTGTCTGCATCCTCTGAGGGGGGCAGTGGTGTGAAGATGTTGATACCCTCACTTAGGAGGCTGTAGTCAGCTTTTGAGAAGTATTTTAGCCTGGTTACGGCTGGGGAGGGGTTGGATGAGATATAAACTTCAAATGAGACAGACCGATGATCTAATCTCACCAGGGAAGAACAAACTATGGGAGTGGTGCAGCGGTCACCCATGTTGGTGAGAACCAAGTCCAGTATGTTATCTGCACAGTAAGCATCATCCAATCTTCTTGTGAACTTCTCCCCCTTAAATTCTATCTCCAGCCTGTGTTGTAAAGTTTCTATCTCTCTGCTCAGCTGTTCTTCCTCCGTGTTCATGGGTCCTGTTACCCGCTGCTCAGTAGCTACGGAGAAGAATCCTAACATAGTCCGGAGAAGAATCCTAACGTAGAGAGAAAAGGACAACAACCAAAAGACGTTGCAACAGGAACGCCAGTGATACAAACATATGAGTCGCACTGAGAAAAGTGGTTCGTCACTTATCTCGGGGAACGGAGGTAACACAGCGAGTCAGAACAGTGAAGTAATGCCTATATCGGAACCGTCGAAGGCAGCTAATAGTGCCAGAGAGTGAAATCTGGGGGCGAGACCGAAAACACAGGTAATAACAGTGAATGTTTTTTAGCTCAATTACCAGCCCCAGTCAAGAAGAAGGGAGAATGTAGGCATTCTCACAGCGAAGGGAGAGGAGCCAAGAAGAAGAGAACCATCAATTGACTGGTGATGATATTGTTTACAATTTATCTGATCATATACTCACTGATGATGAGTTATATATACTAAACAAAGGTATGACTTTTGTTCCCAGCAGGGAAAGTAGTTTTAATAAAATAATCATGGACTTGATGTTTTTTGCTAGAAATATTATGTTGAGACAGATATATGGTAAGAGTCAACCACAGCAACAGGTACTGAGACAACCCAGTAGTTTTATACCACCTTTTAACTCTACATTGCAAATATTTCTTAAAAGTTGTGAAAATGATGTACTGGCATACTTAAGGAAGACAAGAACAAAAAATTTTACAACTTAACGCTGTCACAGAGACAGGCCTTAAACAATTTGCAAAAGAACACGGGTTTGATGATAAAGCAAGCTGACAAGGGAGGAGGGGTGATAATTATGAACAAGGGCAATTATTATGAAAAATTGGGACAATTGTTGTCCGGTAGTGACACTTACACTCCAATCTCTCCACTGTCTGTACACCATATAGAGAAAGAGGCAAAGGATAGTCTGAAGTCATTTAAGGAAATAGGGCTAATTCGCAAAGATTTATTTAATTTTCTATGGATTGAGTATCCGATTATTCCCATATTTAAAGCCCTGCCTAAGATACATAAGGACTTAAGAAATCCGCCTCTCAGACCTATAGTGTCAGGAAGGGGGTGGGTCACTACAAACATCTCTATATGGCTAGAATATACTTTAAGGCCATGGATAGGGAAAGTAGATGAAATATTGAAGGATACTAGTCATTTCTTAACCACCCTGGGAGATTTTGAGCAGAAAGAAGAGCAGAAAGAAGTAAGAAGGGAGTATGTCATGGTAACATTGGATGTTAACAACCTTTTCACGGTGATCAGAAATTAATATGGAGTGGGGGCAGTATGTACATTGTTAAGGAGTTTAGGAGCAATAGAAGACAGAATATTAAATTTAATAGCTCAAATGCTAGAATTGGTGTTGAAAAATAATGTTTTCCTTTGCTCAAATCAAGTATATAAACAAACACAGGGGGTAGCCATGGGCACCCCCTGTGCAAATACCTATGCCAATTTAGTTCTCTCCTTTTGGGAAAGACAATTTGTGTTAGATGAAAGAAATGTGTGGAGAAGTAAAATTTCTACATGCCTCCTTTTGCATTTTATCTTACGGAGAACCTCCTCAGTGAGATGGTCTGGGGAGGTATTCAAAGAGGGGAATTTCCTGTAGGGATGCTGTCTGGATGCTAGTTGGTACCGGCTGTCCTTGAGGAATAGGAGCAATGGGATCAGAGCTCAGACCTGCAGGAGGAACAGGCATAGGATTCAAGGAGAAGAGAGAGAGAGAGAGATCAGATCTCTTGGATGAGAGAAGGCCCTCTCCACCATCTCAAAAGCAGACAGACCGGAAGAAGCTGTAGCCAGTCACACAGCATCAGAAACCTCTGAAGCAGCCAAGTGTCAACCCTGTCCTGGTCCATGCCTTGAGGAGGGAATTGGGCTTCAGCTGTTTACCTCCAAAGCTCCGAGGGACAAGGACAGCTCCAACAACATTGGAGTAGACCCTGACCCCCCTGAATTCAATGCTGACGCTATGGGCTCAGGGACCTATCCTGATTCGAAGGAATAAGTACAGAACTAGTTAGGGAAACTGTCGGAGTCGAAGATCTGGCTGTTTTTGGATATGATGTTGACTCTCTCGGGGCTCTCAGATCCAAGGGCTCCGAAACCATAGCATGGATTGGATAAGGAGAAATGACTATATGGGAAATGGAGGGAAGGCTCACAGATCCAATGAGAGATGAAGCCGGAATAACCCCCATCTGGATCTGAGCTCTGAAGACCTTCCTCATCTTCCTATACATGTCGGCCTCGGAAAGACTTCTGGAGGATCTCAGAAAAGAGGTAATGGATTGTTGCCTCGATTCTCTCTTCTGAGTACTTTGAACAAAGGGGGAATGAAGCCGAGGGGATACCAGATCAACTGAGAACCTGGGTCAGTGGGTTCATTGAGACTTAGGTACAGAAGTTGGATCCAAGGTCTTAGGATCAGAAATCTGTTTGGGAGACTTCACCAAAATGAGACTGATCCTATGATTTAGGATCTGATGGTTTCTTTTTAGGATCCGAAGAGGTCAGATCTGAAGTTCTTCAGATCTTCTTTGGGAGCTCTGAAGAAGCCACAAAGGAAGAATAGGCTTTTGGAGATGGAGTAGAAGATCTGTTTCTAGACTCTGAAGAAGCCTTAAGGTGTTTACTGGGGGTATGAACCCCTGAAGCACAAGAGGAAGATGGAGGCAGCAGTATTTTCAGAACAAGTTTGTTTCTCCTATCCGTAATTGCTCTCTAATTGAATGCAACACAGAGCAATTAGTGGAAAGATGTACCACAGCTAGACAATAAACACACCCTGTGTGCAACAGGATTTGGAATTTTGTGCCCACCGGAAGTGCATTTATTAATGCCAATCGGTTTCTCAGCCATGATTAATATAAACAGAAAAGTTGAAGATAAATATACCAGTAAGTTTTTTTTTTTTACAAAAGAAAGTTAGCAAAAAGGGGTTATCAACTATGGTAGGAAAGATACCCTTAAACAGGTTAGGAAGAGCAGATCAAGAAAGGAAGACTGTTACCAACAATGGTACACCCAAGACTACCAATAAGGTAGAAAAAGAAGACCTAACAGGAGAAACGCCCGATAATCTAAAACAGCAGGAGGAGGACAGTAAAAAAGTTATAGGAAAAGGTCAAATAAAGTAGAAAAAACTATTCACAACAGCTCCTGAGAGATGATCAGTGTTTGAATGAGATGTTGGCAAACAAGATCTGTGGTATTGTGGGTAGAGGGAGATGGAGGAACTTGAGAGTTGAATCCATAAGTCTGTGATGTGTGGCCGAGTCAGATCCATAAACCATATGTTGAGGAAGAATGAAAAAAACATCAGTTCAAGATAAAATGGCAAAAGATCTGCTAACAAAATTATGACCTGTAAAAGCAGAACAATAGCTTCTAGTTCTGCATGTTTTTATTTTTCTTTTGTTTTCTTAATGTATTGAAATCGCCATATTCACTGCCTCATAAAAGTAGGCTTGATAGATCCATTTAGATAAAATGTTAGCATAAATAACAGAGACAATACTTAAAAAGATCTGAACTCAGTACTGCCTCCAACCCAATAGCAGGCTAAAGTGCACTTAATAAAATCTTTGGATAGCCTACTTATTAACAACCACAACAAAAGAAGATTTACAAAAGCAGAATATGTAATTCAGTAATCTATGCTACACACATGAAATATAATTTGTCAATGTCTATGCAGAAAAAGTTAACTTAAATGTAGACAGCTAATATATTGTCAAATTGGCATAGCTTCTAGGAAATTAAGCATCTATGAAAGCTTCTAGGGAATATAGTGTGGACCAGATTAGATGACTGTCATGTAAAAAAGGTAGAACTATTGTAAATTCATGTTTTTTTAAAAGGAAATAGGGGATGGAGTATTCATTTCCCATTGGCTAGTACCTTAATGAAACCTTCTCACTCACTGACCCACATGCCAATCAGGCACATTTTTTTTCCCATCTAATGGAATTCATCTGTTCTCTCCAATCACGAAAGTCATATTTTCTTGGCAATTATAACAAATTCCCCTCCCTTTCTTCTTGTTGCAAAACTGTATATATTTGAACTACTCACAAATGCTTGTTAACATACGTTGTACTGGATCTAAGTAGACTAACCAATGTGCTTATCTGAATAATGCTCCTTTGAGAAACATTATTAGAAAAGAAACAGTCTTTGAAATTTGATTTTTTTTATTTTTGTTATAACTAGTTAGTGTGCCTAACAAGGTACTTAATACCATCAAGGAGCACAAACACTTTCAGAGCCCTTCTCTGCTCTCAAGCTAAATCATTTTAGATTTCTCCACCTGCAGCATTTGCTATCCAACCTGAGAAGAAATCCTTCTAAGTCTACTCGAGGTATAAAAATACTTATGCAAACACTTACATGCAAAAAAAATCCTAAACCTTCTAGACTCTTGCATACATGATAGCATTACAGAGTTATTACCATTGTTCCTTTATAAACTGCCTTTTTCATTCTCTTTTCTAAATCTTTCCTAACCTCCTCCATCTTTCGAATTATCATGGAATATTTCATACACCCTACTAATGATCCCTTTTTTAACAGCAGTTTCTTTTCTAGACTCAAGTAATCATTTTCAGTTTTTTTTTTCACAGACAGCAACTTTTTTTTTCTCCCAAAAGCCTCCCACAAAGAAATAAATGTTGCCCAGCTGGACCTGTCCAGTTATCTAGCTAAATAAATACGACGGATAAAGAAATATGAGGCATCCAATGATGATATGCCCACTAAACTAGCTAACACTGATTTGAACAAAGGCATATTAATCTAAAGCTCTATGCTCTATGCCAGTGATGGTGAAGCTATGACACGTGTGTCAAAGGTGACATACCCCGACATTTTTGGTGACACACCAGTGTTCACCAACACCCAAGTAACCAAAGAAACTGAATGAACAAAAATACAAGAAATATGTGACCCTGCACTTATCTATTAAAACTCATCAACAAAAAAGTCATTAATTGATGTTAATCAAATCAAATTCAATGTGTTCCATACTTTTTTCAGTTCAATTCAAAATTACTACTAAAAGTATTTTTTGGTGCACTATTTTAAGACCAATTATCAGTGCACATATAGTTTTCCCTATTGTACGTCACTGATTTTTCTTTTACAATATATAGCAGCACAGATGATTGGACTTTATTTTTTTAAATAAATGCATATGTAAAGAATTGTTTCTCTTTTGTTTGGGGGGGGGGTGATACCAGCAGAGTTACGATGGGCAGTTTCCAAATTTTTTTACACACCAAGCCCAAAAGGTTCGCCATCACTGCTCTATGCTCTTTTTGGTAATCTTGCAATGATCAATTTTTTGTGGATGTCTATGGCCTCCTGGTCTGCAGTTACGTCTTCCATTTCAAATTAATTAGTCCATTTTGATGTATAGCTGTTTTCTCCAGTGAAGAAATCTAAGATTCCAAATCTGACATCTTGCAGTTAAAAAGCATCCAGATTAAGATTTAATGAGAACTACTACACCTAGGTAATGAGCACTTCATTACTAACTGTACAGTTTTGACTGTGTTTATCTTCTGAGAACGTTTTACATCAGTGCCACTGTTCTCACAGATTCAGATTCTTTAGCCTGTTTGAACAGGGACAGCAGTTTAAGCACAGCACGTTCCACCTTGGTGGTTGCCAGAGCAAGATGCAGTTTTCCAAAATCAAAGTACAAACATATTATACTTTTACCAGTTAAAGCAGAGCTGGATCAAGGTCAAATGGGGCCCTAGGCAGAATACTAGATTAGGGCCCCCGGAACAGCCCCTCCTGTGGCAACCCCCTACTCCCCCAAAGCAGCCCCCTCCCCAACCATTACGGTGTTTAACTACTTGGCTATTTGTCCCCAGTATTCATAAACACTGTTTAAACCTGTCAACGTGCATACTGCTTTCTTATTTACTTCTACAATGATTAGAGATATTGAAGTATTATAGCACAAACACTGATAGCCATTTGGTAAACAAACAATACATTCTCACATTGAAAAGGCATTAAAACGCACATTCAAAGAAAATGCATCTGGCCAGTGGAGGATTAAGTTTACCTTTCGACTGTTTTCAAATCATACGCTCCTTGCGCACATTTGTAGGGCCATGCACATATGTGTTCTTTGATTCACTTTCCTGTTTGTATTAAGTTCAATTATTTCTATACAGTACCACTTGTTAGAATGTGTTTTAAATTTGTAGTTTTGAACATTCTTTCAGTAAGCAATGAAACAAAATGTGTGAACCAACAGAGACAAAACTACCAATTTCAGAAAATTTCAACCATAATAGACCACTCAGACATCTGTCATTACAATCCACCAATATGAGTCAATAAGCACAATCTCCGCAGAAGTAAAAGTTATCTGAATAATTCCACATTAAAGGGAGCTGTAAGTAATGAAGAAGTTGCTACTAGCAAACACATTTACATTTCAGTGTTTCATCTAAAAATTCAGCACCTGCTTCCCTTGAAGAATTAAACTGCTGATATTACATTAAAAATGGTAAGCTGGTAATATTGCAATAGGGAATGACTGACAAACCAAGTTCATAGTTAATAGGCATCTCATACAAAAGAGGGCACACTCAGGAGTGCACAGCCCCCAGCCCCCCTTAAAATGCACCAAATAATCAGCAGTCAAAAGGGCACTGCAATACCAGTACTCCATCTGCATGGTGTGGGAGTAGAAACCACAGCCTTCTGCACCAAAGGCAATTATGCTACTAACACTGCTTTCAAATTCTACAGTGCAAACAGTGACTACCATTTGCTAAACAAAACAGTCTTAGCATGAGCAACAGTAAACTTCTCTTCCCTCGAAACTCACAATTCCTTGAAAATGCACTGAAATTCAAACTCACAATTCTATCTACACAGTCTGGTAGTTGGTGTAGAGGATTCAGGTTCTTGTCTCCAACAAAGCTTACAATTCCTTCAACAGTTTGGTAGAGTAGAGAATTTGGACTCTTGTCTCCAATGAAGCTCACAATTCCCTCTGCAGTCTGGTAGTTGGTATAGAGGATTCAGGCTCTTGTCTCCTCTAACCAGGTTTCAGGGTCAAGCCTGATCAAGTTAATTGACTAATCTGCCCACCCCCCCAACTAGGGCATTGCATATCATACCTCCATACCTCTCAAACTCTTAGCACAAACTCTACGGACCCTGGTAATTACCGCCCCATAAGCTTAACAAGTCTAGCCTGCAAAGCTATGGAGAGGATCATAATGGAGCTCATAAACAAAGATATAGGGGACTTGCAGACATTGGACCCGACCCAGTTTGGCTTCGTCAAGGGAAGATCATGCCTTTTGAACTTGGTCGACTTCTTCGAAACAGTCACCAAGGCCATTGATGAGGGAAAGGCAGTCCATACAGCCTACCTTGACCTTGCAAAGGCTTTCGACACAATACCCCACTCGGGTACTGTAGAAAAACTTACCAGCTTAAATGTAAACCCATATGTCACAAGATGGGTTGCAAACTGGCTTAAGGACAGAACCCACAGGGTTAGAGTTGCTGGTGCTATGTCAGACTCCAAGTCGGTCACAAGTTGTGTCCCACAGGGCTCGGTCCTTGGCCCCCTATTGTTCGGCATCTACTTCTCAGAAGTACAGGCCAACATGGGGACTTTATGACAAAGTTTGCAGACGACTGCAAACTGGGCGCCATAGTGGAAAGTGCATCGGACATGGATATCCTTCAGAAGGGACTCACGGAAACAGATAGCTGGTGCCAGAGCCATGGCCTGAAGTTAAACGCCAAAAAATGTATAGTCATACCCTTCGGGAAAAACAAGGTAACCCCAAGCTACCATATAGGTGGCAATCCATTAAGCACAGAAGAGGTTATCAGGGACCTGGGGACCCAGGTTGACAGTGGCCTTTCTTTTAACATTCACGTTGCTAAAGTGGTTAGAAAGACCTTCTACATTGCCCACCTGATCATGAAGGGATTCACATCCAGATCTAGTGAGGTCATTGTTCCCCTGTACTCTTCACTTATCAGACCAATGATCGAGTACAATGCCCCATTCGGGATGTATCTCACCCGACATCTGCAGCAATTGGAGAGACCCCAAAAATTCCTCACCAAAAGGATAAAGGGACTCCAAAATCTGCCATATGCTGCCAGATTGAAGAAACGCCAGCTCTATTCAGTCGCATACCGTCTGCTCAGAGGTGACATGTGCCTGACATACAAGTCCATGTCCAACCCGGAATTAATGGACATGCTCCACCTCAAAAAATCCAAATCCACCAAAACCACTAGAGCAAGCAACTTAAACCTTAGCACGGATATAAATAGGACATGCTGGAGGGATAGATTTATCACTCAGAGACTCCCTATGCTGTGGAATAAAATCCCGGTCCATGTGAGGCAGAGCACCTCACTGGCTCTGTTCAAGAGAAATCTTGACCGGTGGATGGGAGATCGTAGGTTTACCCCGGGAATCATCTCTGTGTCACTGCTGGACAGAGGCAGAACAAACTAATGGGCACAGTATTTTTTCATATAAGGGGTGGCGTAAGCCACAATAATTTGGGCTAGGCTTATAAATGCCTTAGGGCAGATAGCCTAGTATAAACCTGTGAACCTATGAACCTATAAGAAATCTGGACAAAGTCTAAAATAATGGGGGGGGGGGACAAAGGCCCAAAAATAGGGAAAGATTTTAAATACTGCTCTTATAGACTTAGAAAGTTGCTAGAATAACAGGATTTGCATTAACATGCATCTTCTGAAGGATATGAAGTCAAACGCATATGTCATTATTTAGTGACTTCAACCTTCTGTGAATTGCCAGAAAACCACAAATTTTATGAGGAACAGGCCAATAATATGAGCCAAAAATCTGGATAGTTGAGGTACACATACCTCTCAACCACTAAGTGCAAGAAATCTAGACAAAGCTTGAAATAAAGGGGATCCAGTGTCTATCTGCCTGGGATGACATGCTTGACAAGCCACTCTGCTTCGCAAGGGACGGCTTGCACCTGTCACCCCTGGGATTCCGGATATTGGCTAAGGCTCTTGCCACCCCCATAGTGCCTTTTTTAGGCAAGGCTCAAATTCTAAACCTACCACCCTAGAAAACAAAAATGGGAAGAAACTGAGGGTAATGCTGCTCAATGCCAGAAGTCTAAATCTCAAAATGCACGCACTCGAGGCCCTTCTCAGTATGGAGAACATCGATGTCTGTGCTGTAACTGAAACCTGGTTCAAGGCTCCTGAGAGCACCCGGCACTATTAGGTTTTACCTCATATCATGCGTTCCGGCCCCAAAACCCCAACCACACCACAAAAGGAGGGGTGTATCCATATTCATAAAGGATACCCACACCTCCAGGTTGGTGGCAACGCATCTAAGCTTCGGAAACCATCCAGGTGCAACTAACCATAGGCAAAACTGCTCTACAAATTGTAGCATGCTACAGGCCACCCTCTCAAACTCAGGAACCCCACACAGCCTTCCTGAAGACACTGGAGGGTATAAATGTATCTCCAAACACCATCATATTGGTTGACTTCAACTACCCGAATATAGACTGGGAACATTACTCAAGCCCTAACTTTCTAGCCCAACGGTTCCTGGAGTTCATAAATTCAAATGCCATGGAACAGCTAGTCACTGTTCCCACGAGAGGAGAAAATATACTAGATCTCATTATCACAAACATGGGGACAAAATGCTCCACACCGGAAGTATATCCCTCATTGGTGAGATCTGATCATAAACTAATCTCACTGGAAATCCACATCCCGCCCCCACCCCAAACAAAAAGACCACAGTGAAGAACTTCTCTAAAGCAAACTTCACACTACTCAAGACTGGTGTGGTATCCTTCAAGGCCCCTGAGCCAGTGGAAACCACAACCCAAGCTGTGGAAGCCCTTACAAATGCCTTCTATGAACACCTCCAGGACTGCATGGATCAGGCAATCCCAAATAAAACCAAGACTCTTTCCACAAAGGGCAAACGTCCAGTCTGGTGGACCCCAGCCATTAACAAACTTTACAATAAGAGGAGAAAGCTATTACATGATAGAACAAAATCCATAAAATGGAAGTCACCCCTGATCATTATTAGTAAAAAATACGAGCACTCATAAAATCAACTAAGGCCAATTTTGAGAGAAAAATTGCCATGGATTCAAGGGACAATCATAAGGCCTTTTTCAGCTATGTTAGGAACCTGGGTGGAAACTCCCAGATATGCTCAGAATTAGTCCAAAATGATACAAAAATCACTGAACCCACAGACATTGCCAACATACTGGCAGACAGGTTCAGTGCAAACTTCACCCCCCCCTTCCCCCCTAAAGGAGAGATAACTATCCCAGCGGAGTGTAGCCTCCCAGACATCTCAAATGCACAGGTGAAAGCTGCTCTCTAAAGCTAAAAACACAGCATCAATGGGACCGGATGGTGTCCCCGGCTGTGTGCTACACGAGCTAAATGAGGAATTAAACCCGCACATAAGGCAGCTGTTTAATCTCAGCCTTACCACAGGATACGTGCCCAAGGAGTGGCGTACGGCAACTGTGGTCCCACTCCACAAAGGTGGTGCCTCTATGGACCCTGGTAATTACCGCCCATAAGCTTAACAAGTCTAGTCTGCAAAGCTATGGAGAGGATCATAATGGAGCTCATAAACAAAGATATAGGGGACTTGCAGACATTGGACCCGACCCAGTTTGGCTTCATCAAGGGAAGATCATGCCTTTTGAACTTGGTCGACTTCTTCGAAACAGTCACCAAGGCCATTGATGAGGGAAAGGCAGTCCATACAGCCTACCTTGACCTTGCAAAGGCTTTCGACACAATACCCCACTCGGGTATTGTAGAAAAACTTACCAGCTTAAATGTAAACCCATATGTCACAAGATGGGTTGCAATCTGGCTTAAGGACAGAACCCACAGGGTTAGAGTTGCTGGCGCTATGTCAGACTCCAAGCCGGTCACAAGTGGTGTCCCACAGGGCTCGGTCCTTGGCCCCTATTGTTCGGCATCTACTTCTCAGAAGTACAGGCCAACATGGGAGGACTTTGGCTGACAAAGTTTGCAGACGACTGCAAACTGGGCGCCATAGTGGAAAGTGCATCGGACATGGATATCCTTCAGAAGGGACTCACGGAAACAGATAGCTGGTGCCAGAGCCATGGCCTGAAGTTAAACGCCAAAAAATGTATAGTCATACCCTTCGGGAAAAACAAGGTAACCCCAAGCTACTATATAGGTGGCAATCCACTAAGCACAGAAGAGGTTATCAGGGACCTGGGGACCCAGGTTGACAGTGGCCTTTCTTTTGACACTCACGTTGCTAAAGTGGTTAGAAAGACCTTCTACATTGCCCACCTGATCATGAAGGGATTCACATCCAGATCTAGCGAGGTCATTGTTCCCCTGTACTCTTCACTTATCAGACCAATGATGGAGTACAATGCCCCATTCGGGATGTATCTCACCCAACATCTGCAGCAATTGGAGAGACCCCAAAAGTTCCTCACCAAAACGATAAAGGGACTCCAAAATCTGTCATATGCTGCCAGATTGAAGAAACTCCAGCTCTATTCAGTCGCATACCGTCTGCTCAGAGGTGACATGTGCCTGACATACAAGGCCATGTCCAACCTGGAATTAATGGACATGCTCCACCTCAAAAAATCCAAATCCACCAAAACCACTAGAGCAAGTGACTTAAACCTTAGCATGGATATAAATAGGACGTGCTGGAGGGATAGATTTATCACTCAGAGACTCCCTATGCTGTGGAATAAAATCCCGGTCCATGTGAGGCAGAGCACCTCACTGGCTCTGTTCAAGAGAAATCTTGACCTGTGGATGGGAGATCGTAGGTTTACCCCGTGAATCATCTCTGTGTCACTGCTGGACAGAGGCACAACAAACTAATGGGCACAGTATTTTTTCATATAAGGGGTGGCGTAAGCCACAAAAATTTGGGCTAGGCTTATAAATGCCTTAGGGCAGATAGCCTAGTATAAACCTATGAACCTATATAATGGCACAAAATAGGGATAGATTTTAAATACTGCTCTTTTTAACTTGGTTGCTAGAATAACAGGATTTGTGTTAGCGTGCATTTTCTGAAGGATATGAAGTCAAACTCATACATATATCATTAATCAGTGACTTCAATCCTCTGTGAATCGTCAGAAAACCACACATTTTATGATAAACAGACCAAATCTATGAGGTTAAATCTAGACAGCTGAGAGGTACTTTAAAAACATCCACACACACATACGTACATACACACACACACACACACACACACACACACATACATACACACACACACACACACACACACCTTCTCTCTCTCTCACACATACACACACACACACTATCACACACACAAACAGAACAGCTACTTTAAATTACATACACAAACACACTTTCTCATACAGAAACAAAAAAGCTAGTTTAAATTACATACACTCACACATACATACATGCATACACACTATCTCTCATTCAGAAACAAATGGAACCACTAGTTTAAAACACACACACATACATACACTTACCTTAACTTCTCTCTTACCTGAACGGCTATTTTAAATTCCGTGTGCAAGTGTGTAATGACTTAACTTCCATGGTGGCGTGTGTGCTATGTATGCATGGTCCTCCTCAAAGGAGAAGAAGCTGCCACTGCTGTGTTAAGAATTATTATGTGAGCGTTCGACAGACATGCGTTGAATGGGCATGCCTTCGTTGAAGGGTAGGTGTCGGGCTGGCAACTCGACACCATAACAACCAACTGCCAATCATTAGCAGACCGGAGTTCCGCTGTGGCGACCCCTAACTGGGAAAAGCTGATAGACAAACAACAACATTATTTTTTTAATTAATTGCTATTTAAGCCTCCTGGCCAGAGTGGGCCCCCCAGCCACAGCATGCTATGAGATTGCCTATGTTGCCTAGTGATGGATACTGCTCTGAGTTAATGCAATGGTAGTATTTTTGAAATATCTACTGAACAACTGAGGAAATAATAAAACACAGACTAATCAAATAAAACAACAGGGAGATGTCAGAGGGTAAATTACTACAAATGCTCATGTAAAAGACCTCACATGATCTGAGCAACTGATGATTTTGCAGCCCTTTCAAATATTACAAGCACTAAAGTTTTCTTCATTAAATGTCTAGATATGATTATTGAGATAAGTCTTATATGGTTACTAGTTCTTTTTTCTTCATTATTTTTTTTTTAGAAGTGTATAGGTATGTATAATGATTCTATGTAACTGTTGGAAGCATTCATGTACATATTGTAAGTAGTTGGTAGTACTGTATTAGTTGTTTGGAAAAAATAAAATAAAGAATTATTATTGAAAAAAAAAAATGTCTAGATATGAAATATAGACAGCTTCCAGAGGTGAGTGAAATTACTGAAAACGTAAACCATGAACAGTGGATAAACTCAGCTAATTGCTTCATAACTAGAAATGTCAATGAAAACCACCATCCAAAGAAAACATCCACATAACCAGTACTGATTCAAAACACCTTAAACTGTCATAAAAAAAAAAAACAAACAAAAAAAACAAACCAACTACTCTGCCCTACTGGTGCATAGAGATTATTCATAACTACTATGCCAACTACATTAGCAAGACAAGCAACCTGGGTGCCACATGTCCAGCTTAAGTTCATGGATGAAAAATGAACAACAGTAAGCCAGCTCTCCTCTTTTGGTGAGAAAGTCAGTGATTTTACATTACTAAGTAGTCCCCATGATGGAAGTGAGTAGGATTACACCAGTCAGGCACAAAGAAAGAATAATGCTGACAGATGTCTACAGCAGGACTCATAAATGGATATATGTCTGTCTAGTCAAAAATTACTTCACTGCATATCATTATTTTTTAGTGTTTTACTGCATGGCAGGGCATAAAAAAACTCCAACTCATACAATGATGGCATCATGGACCTGTCACCTAGCTATGTCCACGATAATGAAATGAATGGGCAGCAATAAGATATATAATGATGACTAGGGCTGACAAAAGAGGCATCATCGTCTATGGCCAAAAAATATATATATAAAAGACAAACTGTATTGTAACAACGGTAATGGCAAGGTCCGAATAACTGAAAAAGTGCCAGGCTCAATTTGAAGTACATCAGATAAAGTGAACCATTTCTATAGTACTTTAAAAATATAAATGCATTCTCAATATCATGAAGTAAACACTATAAAATCACATGATACATTCATGCTCATGGGAGTACAGTGCTTATGTTAAAAGACCTCTGAAACTTGAATAAAACTGTACTGAAGAACTGCTTTTAGGCAACCGTCTCGAGTTATCATGGGGAGAAGACTGAGCATTGAAAGTTCAAAGTAAGCCTCGCTTGTGTAATATCAGCATGTCCTAAGCAGACACCAAGTATGTATGGAAAAGTAATGTATAAAAAGTGGCATAACCAGCGATAAAAAAAAAAAAAAAAATCCATTCCCAATGACTGGTGGTTGTGGAGAAAATATAATGGAAACTATTGGCAGATCAATATTACTTTAAATAATTTAGAAAACAAAGCTGTTGCTGTACTAAGTGAATGATGTGAAACCCAGTCTTGATACAGAAGAAAACACATCGCAAAACAGATGTACCTTGAGAATTCAGTGGTGGACAAACAACTATCCAAAAAGATCAAATTACAAAAGTAAGAAAATATGTTTGGAATACAAGAGTGTAAATAACACTACAAGACATTAAATTTTTACACTCAGCATATAATAATACAAAACAGAAAAACATTCTTCATATCTGGATTTATACTGTTGTGCTACAAAGACAACATTTGATGTGAATGCAATTTTTTTTCTTCTGTACTTTTTAACTATGGAGCCTTGAGGAAAAGCAAGGTTGGAAAATCAAATACTGTAAACAATAAATGTCAAAAAAATGTGCAGTGAACACAATGAAACTAGAAAAGCTTGCACAATATCATATAAATTTACCCTGTGCTTTACCAATGGGAATGACAAGTAAATCTAAAAACAAAAAAAGCACAGATGCCTTAGCTAAAGGGATGGAAGGGGCAGACAGAATTCTTCAAAACTACTATTTCACACAGCACAGTAATTTAATACAACAGTACAACACACAACAGCTACTTTTTGAAACACTCATCTTCACATTAGTATTACTAAGGGGTTCATCCTTATCTTTCAACATTTAGTTTCCACACAAAAGCAATGATGTATGCAATGTAAATTCTTACTGCTTACCTTCAATGCTAAATCAATTTGATTCTTGATGTTTTGGATAATATACCCTTGTAAACCAGCATGACTACATGTCTTTAACAAGCACCTAAGATGCAAAAAAAAGCTATGAAATTAATCAATACAAGAAAAAAATACACTTCAATCACAAACAATGTTCATGCTTCTGCGGTTTACAAAAGCAAGGGTGAAGCAGTGGCACATCTAACAATATACATCACTGTGCTGTCCTTCAGATGAGATATTAAACTGAGGCCCCATCTACCTAAGTTCATGGCTTAAGTGGATGTAAAAGATCCCATGGCACTTATCGAAAAGAGTAAAGGGAAGTTTCACAGTGCTCCTGCCAAATTAACCCAAGTTATTATGAATACCAGCTTGTGCCTCTCGTGAAAGGAGGCCATTGGCCTACTGGAACTAACCCTGTCAACAAAGTGTAAATAAATAAATAAATGTTTCTTTTGGAAATCCATTTCTTTTCTTTCCCATTATTAAACATTTTTATAGGTTCATAGGTGATTACTAGGCTAATGGCACAACAGCCTTTACAAGCTTAGCCAATAATATCCAGGATATGGCAATATTATATCTTAATTCCCCAGATATGGAATGGGGGAGTATCAAGGTAGTGGATCTTTGGGTGATGGAGCCCCGAGTCATTTTACAGACTGCCTCTGTCCATAAGGACATGGGCAGTACCCCAGGAGTGAATTTATGGTGCCCCATCCATTTATCCAAATTTGTTTTGAAGAGAGTGAGGGACGGGTTTTGTTTTACAAAGACGGGAAGTTTATTCCACAGACAAAGTAGCCTTTGGGATATGAATATGCCCCTCCAGTAAGTTCTGTTAACAGTCACAAATAAGGTTCAGTTCCATGGAACATGTAACCCTCGTATAATTTTTCTTGCAAATATGTAACACTTTCATCAAGGCTGGAACAGAGAATGCTTTGTAGTTCAGGCATAAGTCATCTCTCCATAAACAATATGAGACAGAGTAAAAGGATAGGGCCTTTAGTTGGTTCACATAAGACGTGTCTTACATTTTGAATGTTTTTAGTGAGAAACCTCTGGGGCCTCTCCAACTCATGTAAGTGCCTGGTTAGATACATGCAGAAGGACGCACTGTACTCGATTACGGGCCTGATGAGGGCTGAGTAGAATGGCACTATGTCTTCCTTTGACCTTGATGCCATGGCTATAACTATAAGCTGAGCTAAACAGAAAGATTTCCTCACTATCATAGCTACCTGGTGGTCAAAGTTTAGGTTACTATCAATCTAAGTTCCTAGATCCCTCACCGCTGGATCTACTTTTACGGGTGTGTTATCAATAATATAATTTGATTTAACGAAAGGTATGATTATGCATTTTTAGCATTCAGTCTCAGACCACGGTTTTGGCACCAGCCATTTGTCATTTTTAAAATTGTTTGTAGGATGTCAACATCATATGGTCCCAGCTTACAGCTGTTGGTGAACTTGGTGAGCCACAGGCCCCCAATATTGGCCTTCACTTCAGAGAAGTACTCCCCAAACAGGAAGGGTCCCAATACTGAGCCCTGTGGAATACCACTAGTAACATTTTGGCTAACAAACACCTACACAGCTGTCACCTTATCTATTATGTTTTCTTTTAAATGAAAACATTTTATTACACCTGTGATGCCCGTGCACTGGCTCAGTAATCATAGAGCCTTAATTCTCACCACTAGCACCGGTGAGGGGTGTCCACATTGAGACGATAACAAGTACACACATAGTAAAGTATAATTTCCCTTTAGAGCACACAAAGATCACAGTCAGTCTGGGGCTGGTTTCTCCCTTTCTCTCCAGATCCCAAATAAGACTCCCCCACTGGCACAGCCAAAGGGTTCAGATCTCAGCCAAGTGGTCAAGCCAAAACCTCCAGCACCCTCACTGTCCAACCAGTGCTTCGTGTCTCTGCCTAAGTAGCTGACACACACACTTTGAGATATGATTTATATACAAACATACAGACACTCCTGGGCAAGGCTGGCACAGGTTCACTAGCTATATATACCCCCTTCTGCCCAGACTATAATGTAGTTTTGACTGCCAACAACCACCCTTATCAGCTACTATAAAGGCCCTTACCAAAGGGTGTCCAATTCTACTGTGCAATGTTATTATTATCCAATTGGTAAGTGTGACTGACACTTGAAGGCTATTTAGGAGTGGCATGTACAGTATCACCAAATACATGCAAGTACTCTAGGAGCTTAAATTATCTCTACATAAAACAGCCACAGTTAAAAGATTTAAAAATATTTAATAATAAATAATAAAAACACAAGACAATACCCATTAATTCAACACAGTGACAATAGAGAGTTCAGAAATCACATGAAATACTTCAAAACAACATTGTAGGATAACAGTAAAAAAGTTCCAAAGTAGAATAGCCTGACATAATACAGAAAACAGACTAATCTTGTTATTTCTATCTACCTCTAAGAGAAATACTAAGTTCTAAATCCTACTTACAGAGCAAAGAAAGTGCTGGTAAGCTGATGTGTTCAGGTTAAACACAAATACAAAAATGCCAAATCTTTCTCTCTGAGAAAGTCTTAAATTGATAATACACATTACCGCTGAGTCATTTCAGATTACATCATTCTTGAGACTTCTGCTTAAGTCTCCCAGGCTCATAGAACTTGAAATTTAACATTTCTTTGTAATCTGCACCTGCCAGGAAGCCACAACAATAAAAGACACTTTACATGTGAAACCTAGTAATTACCTCTGTCTTAGGACAATAGAAAGAATTTCCTAGCCTAGACATCCTGTCTCTGAGCTTGAGATCACACACAGTCATAAAATGCTTTACTTATCAGCTTTCTTCCAGCAGGGTGCACTGTGGTTAAATTTTTGAAGCTTAGCACATAACACAGTTTTCTTACATCTATGAAACCAGCCTGTGGATCATATTAATATTTACAAAATTCCATCTGGCTGGGCTGGCAGCTCCTCAGTTTTTCACCCCCCCCCCCGAGAACTCAAGCTAGTTTTTCAAGTATCCCTTGAGAAACTTTGCTTCAGAGGGTTGAGTCTATTTGGGTATACCTTACCCCTTTTCCCTGTCTTGAGAGGCCATCTGTGTTGGCATTGCTAATCCCACTGCGGTGCTGCACTGACATATCATATGCCTTGCAACCCTAGGCTCCATATTAGCAATGGGTCTATATCAGAAGCGCGAACTTTCAAAAGGTCGAGTCTCATACGGCAGACACCATATGAGCGAACTTTTGAAAACTTACAAGTTTCAATAGAGATCTCCATAGGGAATATTTCCCTTTACTTCACTGTAGTGTGATCTCGGAGTTAGTATATTTAAGTAGTGGGGGGTGCAGGGGGGCTTGCCCCCCTGCTCAGAGCATTCAGGTAGGTTTTTTGTTTTTGTTTATTTTTATTATATGTTCGACGTTTTAAAACTTTGCTCATATGGTGTTGATCATATGAGCGTCCAAGTTTTAAGACTTCAAGCATATAATAAGGACCCCTTAGCAACTTGGTATTTTGCTGGCTGGCTCTATGTAACCATGTTAGGGGGTTTATGATGTGTAACTACAGTGAATTTCCTTCCATATAGATAAGGCAGAAATTTCTGCAGTGCCTACACTATCCCTAGATATTCCTTTTCTACAGCTGCATAGCATTCCTCCCTGGGTTGGAGCCTACAACTGAGACAAACCACTGGGTGCTCTTCTCCCTCTGAAGAAATCTGGCTAAGTACAACCTCCACCCCATGGTTCAAAGCATCCATCTGCACAACAAATTCTTTGCTGTACTCTGGACTGACTAACTCAGAGGGTCCTCACAACACTTTTTTAAGCTTCTGGAATGCCTGCTCACATGCTGTGTGGTCCACACTACCTTATCTGGCCTGTTTTTCCTTGTCAGGTCTGTGCGGGGAGCAGCTATGGTACTATAATTGGAGACAAACTTTCTGTAGTACCCTGCTGTCCCTAAAAAGGCCCTCAACTGCTTTTTGGTAACAGGTGCAGGCCATGCCTGAATGGCTTCCACTTTGGCTGGTTTTGGCCTGATCTTACCACTCCCCACTCTATGTCCCAGGTAAGAGACCTCTGCCATACCCAACTGACATTTGCTGGGCTTAATGGTCAACCCTGCCCTCTGTAGTCTGCCTAGCACCTCCCTGACATGCTGAAGGTGCTCTTGCCAGGAATGGCTGTAGGTGGCAATATCATCTAGGTAAGCAAGGGCAAAATCTCCTGCTTCTGCTAGGATATGAACTACCAGCCTGTGGAAAGTCACTGGGGCATTTTTCATCCCAAAGGGCATATTTGTGAACTCAAACAAGTCAAAAGGAGTCACAAAGGCTGACCTATCTCTAGCATTGGGAGTCAAGGGCACCTGCCAGTAACCCTTGGTAAGATAATCCACCCCAACCAGCTGCTCTAGGACTTCATCTGTCCTAGGCATAGGGTAAGCATTTGATTCTGTGTGACTATTTAATTTCCTGTAGTCCACACAGAACCTGGTGCTGCCATCCTTCTTTGGCACCAGCACCACTGGGGAGGCCCAATGACTGTTGGACTCTTGAATTACCCCTAATTCCAATATTTCCTGTATCTCCTCCCTCAGAGTCTGTTTGACTCTCTCAGGCACCCTATGAGGGGCCTGCCTAATAGGCCTTTGGGGTCCTGTATCCACCTGGTGCTGCACCAGGTGGGTGCACCCTGGTTTCCCAGTGAACATGTTCCCAAACTCTTGTAACTGCTCGGATTTCTCGAACCTGGGTAGGAGGTAGTTGCTGGGACATTGCTACCCTTTCCAATGAGGTGTCAGTCAGAGCCTCACTGAGGAGATCAGTCACCAGATCTCCCTCAGACTCCTCCTGCAATCTACTGCAAATACTCAGCACAAGGGCCTCCCTATCATGGTAAGGTTCCATTATGTTAACATGGTACAATTTTTGCCCCTGCCTCCTGCTTTGCAGTTCTACCATGTAGATAACATCACTGACCATCCTTACTACCCCATAGGGTCCCTTCCCAGGCTGCCTGCAGCTTGTTGTGTCCGACAGGAATGAGAACCATTACCTGCTGCCCTACAGCATACTCTCTAGCTCGAGCATTCCTGTCAAACAAGACCTTTATCTGCTGTTGGGCTTTTCCCAGGTTCTCCTGGGCCAAGCCCATGAGTTCCTTGAGCCTTGTCCTGAGGTTTAGGACATATGCCACAACAGACTCCTTGTGAGATTCACACTCACCCTCACACTCATCACAAATTAAATCTGGATTCCCCCTCACCCTATGCCCATACAACAACTCAAAGGCCAAAAAAACTTTGGATTCCTGGGGTATCTCTCTGTAAGCAAAAAACAGATGGGGCACCCCCTCTTAAACTAGTCTGCAAATGCCTGTAGCATGGACTTCAGTGCAGAGTTTAACCTCTCAACAACACACCATTAGTCTGGGGATGGTAGGGGGTGTTTTTCAGGTGCTTCACCCCACAATACTTCTACAGAAAAGTCAGCAGGTCTGACATGAAATTGACACCTCTGCAGTCAGTATTTATTTTATGAAACCTATCCTGCTGAAAATCACAAAGCATTTGCCACCTTTTCTAACTCAATGGAGGACAAAGCCACTGCCTCAGGGTATCTTGTAGCATAATCTACTACCACTAAGATATACTTTTTCCTTGTGGAACTTGGGGTACTCAGAGGCCTCACAATATCCATAGCTACCCTCTGAAATGGCTCCTCAATCACAGGCAAATGAATCACAGGAGCTTTCACAGTGTCTCCTGCCTTGCCTACCTTTTGTCACTGCTCACAGGTCCTGCAGTACCCTGTTACATCTCTGAAAATTCCAGGCCAATAGAAGTTCTGCATAATACATCTCTTTGTACATTTTATGCCCATATGACCTGCAAAGGGAATATTATGGGCTATGGGTAGACGTACCAGATGGTAGGCACTACCAACTGGTGTATTCTCTCACCCTCTAGCCCTCCCTCAGGGGTCTACTCTCTATACAGTAACCCTTTGCCCCAGTGTACAGATTCTCCCTTCCCTTGAGAATCAGGTACCTCACTAGCTACCTGGCTCAGGCCTTGTAATGTAGGGTCTGACAGCTGAGCCTGTCTCAACTCTCTCTTTGTAACCCTTCCCAGCTCCCCCTCCACAGGACATCTGGTATCCTCTGACAGCGGTGTCTCACTGTCAGCCTGGGTACTACTACTCACCTCTGCCCTTGCAGTCACTATGTCCAAGGGAACAACAATACCAACAAGCAGTTGCGGCTCACCTTCAGTCTCATGCTACAAGGAAGCTCCCTTCCTGAAGTAACCACCTCACCAGTCCTGGCTGCAAGTATGCAGACTGTCTGGGTCTCCCCAGACTACCAGACCCACATGCTTGTTCCAAGCCTGACTGCATGCAACTGCATGAGCACATGGTACTGCATTATCAAAATCATTCCCTATTAGGACATCTGCAGGGAAATCCTCAAACACATCTACTTGCTAGCTTCCTTTTCCACCCCCCCCCCAGTCAAGGCGAACCCTAGCCAAAGGTATTTGGAATGGGGTCCCTCCTAAAGCTCTGACTAAAGAGACTGCCCAGGCAACTAGTGCTCCTCTGTAAACATTGCAGGCTTTACAATGGTTATGTTAGAGCATGTGTCTCTCTTAACAATGGTCTCTTTACCATTCACTGAGACAGGATATAACCTTTTGTGGTAGTTTGGTATCCTTGTTGTCTCAAGAGAACCTATTGTTGGCAATTTGTCACTCCCACTTACTGGTTCTCTCACCTTTTTTTCCCACACCTTGCCTCTATGGACATCTATATGCCACATGGCCCCACTGATTGCATTCAAAACATTTAACCCTAGGTCCTGGATGTGTACCTGGACTAGTGGCTTCCCTGCTACTGGCATATTCTGCTGGGGCAATCTGGGCTGCCCACCATGGGTTCCCTTAGACCCATATGCAGCACTGGGTGTTCCTTTCCTGTGCAGGGATGCCCTGCTTGCTAGGTGTGGTTCTCCCTTCTTACCCACCTCATCTACAGTAGAGCATTGTCTATCAGCTAACCAGATCCTCATGTCCTCAGGCAAACTGCTAAGGGCTTGTTCCCTCACCAGAAGGTCTGCCAGCCCTTCAAAAGTGGTGACCTGACATCCACTCACACACCTATGAAAATAAGTGCTTAGTTCAGCAACATATTCACACACATTTTTATCTGCCTTGCGTCTATGATCACAAATTTTTTTCCTATAAATGTTAGGTGTTAGCTTAGGCTTTTGGTATTAGCTTAAAAAAAATCTAGCAACAATTCTTTACAGCATTATAATTTAAAAAGTCATTGTCAGACAGTTTGGACAATACAGTTACAGCTTTACCATGGAGTAAGGAGGTCAGGAACCATACCCAGAGCCTTTGATCAACATTTTATTGTTTACATACCCTCTCAAACATATGAATGAAACTATCAAAAGTATCCCCCTCTGTAAACGGTGGAAGAAATTTACTGACTTTTTGTGTTTCTGGGGTCCAGTTACTCCCTTCCCCATTACCTCCATGACTCTGGAGAAGAGTCAGCATCTCCTTTTTATGTTGCCTCTGACTCTCCTTCTCCCTCAGCTTCCAGGCGTAGCAGTTTTTCATTCTCCTCAGCCAGCAGATGCCTCAGTTTCTCATTTTTCTCACTCTCTAGATGCCTCAGTCTCTCTGCTGCTTCTATTTCCAAACTCTTGGCCTCCAATTCAAGCCTCTTTAGCTCCAGACATATTTTTAAATTCTCTGTAGAAAAGTTGAGGTGTCCATTCTCTGAGTGTTGTACTGCCAGTCTGACTGTCCTCTTGACTGCTATTCTCTGCTGCAGCTATGACCAAAGCTGCAATCATGTCTGCTTTAGTCAGGTTTCCATGCACCAGTACTTTAGCCTGGCACATTTCAGCCAAATGGCTCCTTGTCAGCTTACCATACTCCTCTGCTGACATTCTTGCCTGCTCTGCCTGACTAACTAAGCTAACAAAAGAAATAAAACAACTGTGATCTGAGCTCTGAATGTTCACCACGTGGCTGATTTAGAGTACAAAAACACATTCAGTGATCACTGTACACAAGCTACAGGAATTCACTATCCACACCACTACAAGTCAATTAATATGTGATGTAGCTAACTCACCACTATCAACAAATTAATATTTAATGTGGATATCCCACCACTGCCACCAATTAATATGTGATGCCTGTGCACTGGCCCAGTAAGCAAGGAGCCTCAATCTTCACCACTAACACCAGTGAGGGGCGTCTACATTGGGAGGACAAGTATACACACAGTAAGGAACAATTTCCCTTAAGAGCACACAGAGATCACAGTCAGTCTGGGGCTGGTTTCTCACTTTCTCCCCAGATCCCCAATAAGACTCTCACTGGCACAGCTATAGGGTTCAGATCTCAGCCGAGTGGTCAAGCCAAAAAGTACAGTTGTGTACACTTATCATAAATGTAGATGTTCAAGTGTATTCACTGTTGTAGTCATCACACTTGGGTTATCCTGCCAGGGGTAGCCTTCAGTCGGCCCAAATACCAGAGGCTTAGTATTTCTGCATCGGTTGCTGTTGCTTCAGTACTGATTTCAGGTCATCAGAGGTATAAAAACAGACAACCGACACAATTACATCAGTTTTTCTTGCCCCAAATGTCAGGATCCCCCAAACAGGGAGCTAAGTTATGGTGGAAAAACACCACCAGTAAAATGTAAATACCAATAGCCCTGTAAGGAGTGAGGAAGAGAGAGAGATACAAGGGGGCTGGGGGGGGAACCAGGACTGCAACAGTGAATACACTCGAACATCTACATTTATGCTATGTGTACACAACTGTACTATGTTCTTCATGTTTCACTGTTGCAGTCATCACACTTGGGTTGATTCCCAAAGCTGAAGAATGGGTGGAGGCAGTCAAGAAGAGTTGGGGCTAGCTAGTATGCCCTGCAGGACTGCTGTTGCAAAGCCCGCCCTGGATTTGGAAAAGATAGGCAGGTGGTAATACTTGGTGAAGGTATGAACAGAACTCCAAGTAGCAGCTTCCAGAATGTCCCTGGTAAGAACTCCTCTGAGAAAGGCTGTAGATGTTGAAGTTGCCCTAGTGAAATGCCTTCTGACTCACTGAGGGGGTGGTTTCCCATGGTGTTTGCAAAAGAAATGGATACAGTGTGCTATCCATTTGGAGATGGTTTGTTTCGATATGGCCTTGCCCTCTGCCCCTGGTGCAAAGCTGGCTAGTAACTGGTCAGCTTTCCTAAAGGGCTTAGTCCTATGAAGGCAGAATCCGAGCTGTCTATGCACATCTAACGAATGCAGGATCCTTTCCCCCTTATTTTGAGGATTAGGGAAAAAGGTGGGCAAATGGATAGACTGGTTGAGAGCCACACTGGACACCAGTTTAGACATGAAAGTTGGGTTAGTCCTGAGGGAGACCCTATAAGCATGAAAAATAATGAAGGGTTCCACAGCCAAAAGTGCTTGTAGCTCAGACACTCTTCTAGCTGAAGTGATGGCCAGAAGCAAGGCTATTTTCCAAGCACAGAATTTTAACTCTGCTGATGCTGCAGGCTCAAAGGGGGTAGCGTGAGCTTTTCCAACACAAAGTTAATGTCCCAAGCAGGTGTGGGGGCTCTTCTTGGTGGCCTTAAGTTGTTAGCCCCTCTCAGGAGCTGCTTGGTGAGAGGGTGAGAGAAGAGAGGTGGTTCAGTGCTGTAATGAGCAGAGATGGCAGAGGCTTGGATCTTAATGGAAGAGAAGGAGAGGCCTCTGTGGAGAAGGTCTGCTAGGTAATCCAGGATGAGAGGTAAGGAGGGCTGTGCTGCTTCCGCTCCTTTAGTGTGAATCCAGGAACAATACCTTTCCACTTGTCAGCATAGGATTTCCTTGTACTGGGTTGTCTGGCCTCACATATGACATCCAGTACCTTGCTGCTTAGGCTGGCCACTGGAGGAGAAGTCAAGGAATAAGCCAGGCTGCAAGATTCAGGGTCTACAACTGTGGATGCAAGAACTGTCCCTTCTGCTGAGTCAGGAGAGTTGGAATCAGGGGCAGGTGCCATGGAGGCAATGGTGACAGACTGCGCAGTAGTGGGTACCAGTGCTGGCATGGCCAGTCTGGGGCAATCAGGACTGCCCTTAGTCTTTCCTCCCTTATCTTAAGTAATACTCTTGTAAGAAGAGGTAGAGGGGGAAATAGATTAAGAGGTTTGCCCACTGGAAGGATAGGGCATCCACTTTCCAAGCCTTGCTGTGAGGTACCCTGGTGCAGAATTTGCTGAGCTGGTGGTTGTAAGGGGAGGCAAATAGGTCCACATTCGGAGTACCCCATTTCTGGGTCACAAGGCTGAAGGTACTGTGGTTTAATTGCCACTCGTGTGGGTCTAGGAGATTTCTGCTTAAGTTGTCTGCCAGAGAGTTTTGGTTGCCTGGCAGGAACTGAGCTTGCAAGTGAATATGTATGGCTGAGGCTGTGTTCCACAGGGTCATGGCTAGCCTGCAGAGTTGGTAAGAGTGGGTTCCCCCCTACTTGTTGATGTACCACATCACTGTGGTATTGTTGGTTTTGATTAGTAGGGGCCCTGGTGAGAGTAAGGATCTGAAAGCTGTCAGAGCATGCTGAACAGCTAGCATCTCTTTTTGGTTGATGTGCAGATGAATTTGGGCCCTGAATGCACCTGCCGTCCAGATATGCACTCCAGGCATAGTCTGATGCATCTGTGGTTAGGGTCTGGGCGGCGTGGGGTTGTGTAATGGGAAAACCCTTCTTGTGGTTGCATGCTGCTGCCCACCAAAGAAACTCTTTCCTTAGACAAGGTATCATAGGTATGATAGTTTCCAGGTCCTGAAAATGTTGGCACCAAAGACTTTTTAAGTAACATTGAAGTTTCCTCATAAGCAGTCTGGCATATGGAATTAGTAGAATGCAGGAGGAACCCTAGAGCCTTCAGGATTTTCCTTCCAGATAGCTGGGTTCTGGTGGCCATTTTAGTGAAGATAGGCTTGTTTTTCTGGAGTAAGGAATGTCATCTGGGATGCTGTGTCAAAGCTTGCTCCCAGGAATACAATTTAACTGGGGACGAGTTTGGATTTCTTTTCATTGATAGTGTACCCCAGGGAGGTTAAAAAGTTTTTTACAAATGTCAGGTGCTGCAAACAGCTTTTCCTGACTGTCTGCCTGAATTAGGCAATCATCCAAGTAGGGGTAAATTCAAATATTTCTCTGTCGGCAATGGCTGGAGCCAGGCATTTTGTGAAAACTCTGGGTGCAGTGGATAAGCCAGAGGGAAGCTCAGAGAACTGATAATGCATAGATCCTGCCCTGAGATGTAGATATTTCCTGCAGGAGTCCATTATTGGGATGTGCAGATAGGCCACCTTTAGGTCTAGGGTGGCTAACCAGGCATCTTTGGACAGCATAGACAGAAGCTGCTGTAGGGTGAGCATTTTGAATTTTGGTACCACCAGGAAGGTGTTTAGAATGGATAGATCTAAGATTGAGCGCCAAGTGCCTTATTTTCTAGGTACCAGGAAAAATCTCAAATAAAAACCTTGGCCTATCTGTTTTGCAGGAATAGGCTGAATTGCCCTTACGGAGAGCAGGGACTGAACTTGGTTTTGTGCCTCTGTCCACTGGTTTGGAGGAATGTCTGGGAACCCTTCTGGGGTTGGCAGCATGTGGAAATAAAATTTGTACCCCTGGGATACTATGTCGAGGACCCATCGATCGTTGGTGATGGAGGTCCAGTTTTTTGCATGGTGGGCAATTTTTCCTCCTAGGGGCATGAGCAGTTGGGCAGAGGTGAGGGATGGAGTTGAGAAGTCATTGTGAATTCTTTCTATAAGGGGGTGGCTTAGCACTCCCTGCTTTAGAAGTGGAGGTACTCCAATGCTTAGATCTCTGCATACCCTGAGACTGTAATCTGGGGGGGGGGGTTGTTTCCCCTGGGTCTAGTTTGAGATGGCCTTGAGGGGGCTGGAAAGGATCAATGTTTTGAGGGGTAATGCCTACTAAATCTTGGAGGCTGCACTTGCAAAAAATCTTTGTCTGTCTGCATAGACTTGGCCTTTTCTTCCATCTTTTTTAAAATCACTTCTGCTTTGGTGCCAAACCTTGTTTGGTGCCTTGTTCAGAGGAGCGTTCAATAATTTTGATTTGATATGGTCTGGCAAGGTCTGCTCCCTAAGCCAGGCATGCCTTCTAAGTACAGAACCTGTGACTGCTGCCCTGCAAGATGCTTCTAGGGCATTAAACCCACATTGCAGGGTATGCTTGCTTACTTGGCTTGCAGAATGCATAAGCTCCTGTAATTCTTTATTTTCTGCACAGTCAGGAAAGGTAGATAATTTTTGCTTAATGAGTTCTATAGTATGTTGCTGGTACTTCAGCATGTGGAAACGATAATTTAATGCTCTAATGGTGAGAGTTGCAGAGGTGTATGCTTTTTTACCCCATCTGTCTAAAGCTTGGGAATCCCTGTCTGAGGGGGTGGGATTCTTAGCTGTAGTTGCTTTTATTCCTTTAGGTCCTTGGGAGATGACATCTGGGTCAGCAGTAAGATTTTTGAAGAGAAATTTGTGTGAGTCAGAGACTCTGTAGTACCTGTCAGGTTTCCTTGGAGCAGAGGGTAAAGTAACAGGAGTTGGACTGGATTCCATAAAGACATCATCCACAACAGGACAGGTGGGATAGCTAAGGGTCTGTGCTGTGGTAAATCTAAAAATTCCCTGAGTATCTTTTTGGACTGAGGATAATCCTGGCATTCCCAATGGAAATGTTCTCTCAAAGTATGTAGGGTTCCACCAAAAGAAAAATCCTCTGGAGGGGAGGCTGAAAGAATGAATACTGCTGCATCTGAAACCTCATAGGCAGATAAAGGCATGTCTTCATAATCAGAAACCTCAGAGTGGTCAGACTCTTGGTCAGATAAAGCTGCTGGGGACAAGTCTCTTTTTCTTTTAGCAGGGAAAGGCTGGCTTCCCCTAATCAGCATGATCAGGTCTTCTGCCATTTTAAGCAACTGAGATTGTGGCAAGGAAGCAGGTGCTTGAGATTGGGTCGTCAGTTTTTTAGGCGTAGCTCGTACTCTTGGACTTAGAACCTCGGTAGTTTTAGAAAGAAATGAAGACGCGAAAGAAGTCGTCAGTTTGTGTTGAATATCAGTAGTGCAAAGAACTTCCGCAGAAGCTGGTGCCTGCACAGTGGCTCCGGACCCTTCCAATGTAGAGACATCCGCAGGTTCCATAGTCAAAGAAGAGTCTCTCGGCATACTGGACTCCGAACGGGTCTCAGTAGCAGCCTGCGAATCCATCGAAGAGGGCATCAGGGGCTGCAAAAGCACCTCACTGAGTACCAGCGAACTGGCAACTAGCTTAACGAAGTGTCATCAGCAGTTTTGGACCTGTACGGCCTGTCTTTATCCTTACGTTTTTTCAGAAGATTGGTAGTCGGATGGCTTACCGAAGCCATTTCGGAATATGGAGATTGAGAATGAAAGTATTTAGCTACAATAAGGGCCCGATGACGAATAGTTTGGGCGTTGAACAAAGCACAAAACCGACAGCGAGGTACATCGTGGTCTGAGCCTAAACAGGTGAAGCAGTAAGAATGGAAATCTCAGTGTGGTATTTGCTTTCCACAGGCGAGACAATTGTTAACTTTTTCTGACATCGGTTAGAGCAAGAAAAAAGGATCCCTAACGGGGTACTTAGCTTTAGAAGACTTCAAGATGATTCATTTTCGGAAATGAAAACTCAGGTAGCGGCCGACTGGCACTCATGCAAACTGCTTCTGCTTCGGGCTCCTCTGCAAGAAAGACTGATGTAATAGCGTTGGCTGCTTGTTTTTAAAACTCTGATGACCTGACGTCAGTACCGAAGTGACAGCAACTGATGCAGAATTACTAAGCCTCTGGTATTCGGGCAGACTGAGGGTTACCCCTGGCAGGATAACCCAAGTGTGATGACTCCAACAGTGAAACATGAAGAACATCCTCCAGCACCCTCTCTTTCCAACCAGTGCTTCGTGACCCTGCTCAAGTAGCTGACACACACACTTTGAGATAGGACTTGTATACAAACACACAGACACTCCTGGGGAAGGCTGGCACAGATTCACTAACTATGCCTCCTTCTACCCAGACTATATGGTAGTACCGACTGTCACCAACCACCCTTATCAGCTACTATAAAGGCCCTTACGAAAGAGTGTCCAATTCTACTGTGCAATGTTATTATTATCCAATTGGTAAGTGTGAGTAAGACTTAAAGGCTATTTGGGAGTGGCCTATACAGTATCATCAAACACATGCAAGTACGCTAAGAGCTTATATTATCTCTACATAAAACAGCCACAGTTAAAAGGTTTAAAAATATTTAATAAATAATAAAAACACAAGACAACACTCATTAATTCAACACAGTGACAACAGAGAGTTCAGAAATCACAAGAAATACTTTAAAACAACATTGTAGGACAGTCCATACAACTAACAACAATGAGAAAATCAAGACCACTGGTTCAGACCCAAAAGTATTTTATTCTCTAGCACCTCAGTACAAAACCTTCCAGGAGCTACAAAATTCAGTGAAAAATGTGCTACTTTTTATACAAAAAACACAAATACAATCAAACAATTCAATAAAATACTTCCAATTAACCTCTCCATTCAGTCCTATCAAGACCAAAGTATCATATTTAAGAATAAATACAGACTCTATGCATAACAGGTTTTCTTTCAAAAAAATGTTATCATCATTTTTCACAAATACTTGCTCTAAAATACAACCTTGAAGCATAGAAAAATCACTGTCATGTACATCTCTGAAATGACATGCCAAAATCTTGTCTTCCTTCTGATTTTTCATGTCCCTGATATGTTCCATTAACCTCACTTTAAAACTTCTTTTTGTTTCACCAACATAAAATAAACCACATGGGCATCTTAAGGCATAAATAACCCCCTTGCTGTTACATGAAAAACTTCCCCTTGGTACATATTTGAATTTATTCATATATTCAAAGGAACATATTATATATTTGCAAATAGAAAACTGTTTCATTTATAAGTGCCCACAGATGTTGGACAAACACTTAGTTTCTGGTAAGACAAAATTTCCATGAACAAGCATGCCTTTTAAACGTCTTCCCCGTTTGTATGCCATCATAAGGTGCTTACTCAAAATTTTACTCAAATCTTCATCTTTGTGGAGAAAATTGCAATAACGTCTTACAATACTACTAACTTCTTCACTTTTGAATGTTATATGTGCTAACAAAATAAATTTGTTCATTCTTGTTTTCATCACTCTCTATACCCCCACCATTCACCCACAACCTATCACTAACATTATTTTTGGATTTTAACACAAAACGTTTTTGCTTAGCTTCTTCTATTGCTTTCCTACTATAACCTCTATTATAAAACATAATGGAAGTATTATATATTTCTTCCAACAAATTTGTCTCAACATTACATATGCTAGATAATCTTAAAAATTCACCACATGGCAAAGATGACAGAACATGAGGAGAATGACAACTAGTAGCATACAGGTAGTGGCTTCCATCTAAGAATTCCTTATGTACCCCAGTATAAATGTTGCCATTATCCAAACCCTCAAGTGCCAGATCTAGATAAGAGACCTGTGCTCCATATTGTAGCCCATCAAAAGACAAATGTAATGTATTTTGTTGTAAATCAGCAACAAACTGCAAAATTTCAATCTTGCCCCCTTCACATATAAAAATTAAATCTATAAAACTAAAATAATATTTTACATAATTTTTAACAAAATTACATTTATACAAACATACTAATTCAAAATAAGCTATGAATAAGTTTGTATACATGGGGGCACATGTGCCCCCATGGCTGAGTCATTTCAGATTACACCATTATTGAAACTTCTGCTTAAGTTTCCCAAGCTCACAGACCTTAAAATTTAACATTTTTTGTAATCTGCACCTGTCAGGAAGCCACAGCAATAAAAGACGCTTTACATGTGAAACCTAGTAATTATCTCTGTCTTAGGACAACAGAAATAATTTCCTGGCCCAGACATCCTGTCTCTGAGCTTGAGCTCTCACACAGTCATAAAATGCTTTACTTATCAGCTTTCTTCCAGCAGAGTGCACTGTGGTTACATTTTAGAAGCTTAGCACATAACATATTTTTCTTACATTTGTGAAACCAGCCTGTGGATCATATTAATATTTACAATGACATAGAATTATTTACAAAATTCTGTCTGGCTGGGCTGGCAGCCCCTCAGTTTTTCACAACACCTTTACAGTTAAAGGTTTTTTTTCATACCCCCAAACTTATGAAAAGTACAGTTCAGTAAGAATTCACCACAAACAAATTTACAAGACAGCAGCTCCTACAGTAGCTAACAAAGCATGACTGTTATCTGCTAGAAGCCAAAGCAAAACAAGTTTAACAATCAGTCATCCTATGGGAATCATACTTCCTGGATTAGTAATTATGAAAAAAATATTACTTTTGAATGGAGAATTGTCATATATCTTGTCCAAATCCATCTAATTAACTGGTTCCATAAAATGAGTCAAGTGTACACCAGTCCACTGATACAATGGGAACTACAATGCTGACGAACTAAAAGAGAAGGAAGGGAGTTCTACAAACTGAAATCTGTTGCATGAGACTATTTCATGAAAAATAACATGTAAGAGAGTACTCTTCAGCTGAAATTTAAGGGGACATTCTGAAAAGGGTGGAACATGCTGCTATATCCTTTTTTGCTCTCTTTAACAAAACTTCTGCAAATCTCAAATGACATTACTCAGGGCCTGCATACCCCTTTTGACCTCTGCAAACAGTCTCTGCTTCAGGCTTGAGAGACAAGGGCACATCAGTGAATCACAATTTTCCACCCAAGTGAAACACAACAAAAAAATCAAGGTTTTAAATTTACATGCTTGAAACCTGGTGCTGTGGCACAGAGGGCCGTAACTGTCTCTGTGACTTAGGTGACTGGGATTTGTTTAATGGTCCCACCACTAAACAGCATGCACACAAGGCACTGCATCATCAAAGTCATCCCCTATCAAGACAGAGGTAGGAATATTCTCAAACACAAGTTTCCCTTCCACAGGAAGCCTAGTAACGTCTGACAGTTGGGTCTCACTGTAAATCTGGGTATTATTGCTCACCTCTATTCTTGCAGTCATTGTGTCCTCTGTACATACTTTTACAAAGCACTGTAAGCTTGACTCCTTCTCTAGGTCTAGATCATGCCTTGTAAGGACCACTCTCCAGGGGCTCCTGGATTCTTCTCCTTCCACCTTCCAAATGTAGTAATCTAGGGTAGTCTACTCATATAACTAGGGCTACTGCACCAGTGATCAATATGATGAATACAGTACAGTTGTTTAAGTAAACTTACCGTAACAGCAGATGTTGAAATTATCACTGCTGCAATAACTGCTCCCTCCCTCAACTTTCCTTGTTTTCTTAGTGTGTTGTCTATGACAGTGTGTGGTTATTTATTTTTTGTTTTTCCTAGTATTGTCCTTTCAGGGCTTAGCTTCCCTCTGTGTGTTAGCAGGAAAGCTCTAACGGGCTCGGCATCCAAACTTGTGTTGTAGTCAGTTCAGTTTGAGCTGACTGATGGTTTAGGTGCATAGAATGTGCCCTGAAGCTTTTTAATCTGGTCAGCTGTTATACCCTTGGCAGGATATAACCCATATAGCTAAGGCTACTGCAGCAGTGTCAGGCTTTCCCAGAAATGTTTGGATGTGTGAGACTTTGTGAGTGTATCAAAAGTCTTAAACTGGGACACATTGCTCTGTATTGTGTAATAAGGAGTGACATTAGGGGTGGACAGAAGTATACAGTCCAGTCACAGGTTATAGAGCATGTTCCTTTTGTGCTCTTAGGGGAAACTGTGTTTTAAGTGACGGTCTCACACTGGAGTTAGTAGTGAGGACTGAAGTTCCTTATTTACTCACCCAGGATAGTGGGAAACGTCACATTATTGTTGGCAGTCCAGTGGGGTATTATCCGGATATCACAATCATGTTGGTCACTGCTGCAGTAGACTTAGTTATATGGGAGTGACCAAAGTCTCAGTGGAAAACCCTGGAAATAGATCTTAGATGTTGTGTCTTTCGGCTTTTCCTGGTTAGGGGTCGCCCCAGCAGAACTCCGGTCTGCTAATGACTGGCAGTAGATTTTTACGTGCCGAGCTGCCAGCCCTGATGCAAAACCTTCAACGAAGGTACGCCCATTCACGCATGTCTCCACACAGAAGACGCTCTAGCTGAGAATCGAACAGGACAACGTCTTACTGTGAGGCGACAATGCTACCACAGCACCACCACCGCAGTGAAATTTTCCTGCAAAAGAAAAGCTCTTTGAACTTTGTTGTCTCACTGAGATCCGAGAAACCCAATCCTGTGAAAATGATTCAAGAAAGACTTTGAAAAGTTCTCTTGGAATCCCAGGTTGTGTAAGAGCTCTCTCATTCAAGACAGACATTCCTGACATTTTGAAAGGCTCTGCAAAGATAAGCAAGTCTAAATATGGAAAACATGGATACCCTGTAGCCAGCAATGAGCAACAGTTAAAGCTGTTCACTCTGAGAACACTCTTGATGCAGTGGATAGTCCAAAGGGGAATGCAGAGAAAGAATAGTTGTGCAAAGTTTTACCATAACCACAGATGTCCTTCTCTTCCATAAGATGGGGTTATTCATAACATAAGGGAGTCCACCTTTGGCTGACTTGTACGTCTGGCAGGTATCCAAAAGCCTTAATGCTACTGTGAGGTATGTGCTACGCCGCACCACACAACACGTACGTCGGCCATAAAGATATGTCTGGTATAAAGCGGACTTAAGCATGCCCCTACCTCAGAAATGTATGCTGCCCAGCACCAGCCTGAGATTGTAGTTGAGAATCACATCAACGGGAAACTTGGCAAGTATCAGGGGGAAGACAGGGTGGAGAAGCAATACTGCAGCATACAGAACAGAAGGACATCTATGGTTATGGTAAAATTTTACACAACTATTCTATGTCCTTCTATTCATATGCTGCAGTATTCATAACATAAGGGAGAATGCCAAAGCTCAAGCTTGAGACAGGTTGGGAGGAGGATTAGCTGATGCTTTTTCAATAAATCCATGTAGGACTGCCCTTGCAAACCAGCTCTGAGCTTAGAGATGGTGTCACGCTTGTAGTGTTTAGTGAAAGTATGGACAGAGGACCATGTAGCTGCCTCCAGTATGGAAGCAATGTTCAATCCTTTAAAGAATGCATCCAAGGAAGAAACTGTTCTAGTAGAATAGGCCTTCACCGGGGATGCAAGGGTCTTACCATTTGACAAATAACAAAAGGAAATGGATTTAGAAATCCAAATGGAAATAGTTTGCTTGGAAACTGACTTACCCAGGTTCTTGGGTGGTAAGAGACAAACAGGTGGTCAGACTTGTGAATAAGCTTGGTTTTGTCAAGGTAGTATTTGGGCTGCCTGTTCACATCCAAGGTGTGCAAGATTCTCTCACTGGGACACTGTGGTGAAGGAAAAAATGTGGGAAGGTTAATGGACTGATTTAGGGATAACTCATTAACCACTTTGAGCATGAAGGAAGGGTTAGTATGCAGGGAACCCCTATCTCTATGCAAAACAGTGAAGGGAGGATTGGATATCAGGGCCTGTAACTCTAAAACCCTTCTAGCAGAGGTAATGGCCACGAACAAAACAGTCTTCCAAGTACAATGTTGCAGAGAAGAGGAGCTTGTTTGTTCAAATGGTCCCAGTGTAAGCTTCTCCAGCACAAAATTGAGATCCCAAGGAACTGGTTTCCTTGGTGGTCTGATATGAAGGACGCCTTTAAGGGACAGTTTTACCTCTAACCTAGAGGCCAAAGTTGGAGACATAGGCAGACAAAAAGAGATGGCTGAAAGGTGAGCCTTCACCAAAGAACAGGACAACCAAGCCCTCATCAACTCACACAGATAAGACAAAACCACCGGGACATCAACTGACAGTGGTTTTAGGTCCTTTTTATGACACCAGATGGAAAATCTTTGTCCTGTGTGAGTAGATCAATCCTGTGGAGTAACTTATGATGACTGCTCCTGTCTACGTGCAGGAGAAGGGGGAACCAGTACTGCCTTGACCAAAAGGGAGTCACCAAGATTTTTGGCTGATCCTGCTGAATCTTCAGTAGGACCTTCTGTAGAAAAGGCAAGGCAGGTAGGGGGGTGCATGCAGAAACATTCCCTCCAATGAGAAAGACAAGAGCATCCACCTTCTACACCAGGGGATGTGGGACACTGGCACAACATTTTGAAAGTTGTCTGTTCATGGCGGAGGCAAACAGATCTATCAGAGGTGTACACCAATGATGGATTAGGTCCAAAAACACATCCCTGTGCAACATCCATTCATGGGATTGGGTCATGGGCCTGTTTAAAGAGTCTGCTACTGTATTCTGGGCTGAGGGGACATAAACCACATGTAGGGAGATTTGTCTTTGTAAGGCTAATTCCCAGGTGAGTAGGACTAGTCTAAATAGGATGGAAGACTTCGTTTCCCCCCTGCTTGTTGATGTACCTAACTCTAGGGTAGGAAGGGGTGACTGCAGTGGTAGGCCAGGATTTCTGATTACCTGGTGGATCCACCATTCTAGTTCCCTTTTTAAATAAGGCAGGAGTGGAATCAGAAACTGTAAGGGATGTAAGTGTTGCATCCACACAGTTCTTAGATACCATTGCAACTTCCTCATGTGTAGTCTTGCTAAGGGTATCATGGGGATAGTGGATGCCATGTACCCCAAGAGGTGAAGGAAGTTCCTGGCTGTCAAGGACTGGCGAGGAATAATGCTCTGGAAATAGGAAGTTAGGAACAAAACTTTTTCCATTGGAAGAGTCTCCAGCATTTTGTTTGTATTCTGCATCCCAGGAAAATGTGACCCTGCGAAAGGATGAAGGAAGACTTCTGGAAGTTTATAGTGAATCCTAAACTTTTTAGAAGGGCAATGGTGAAGGAAAGGTGTTCCTGAAAACGTTCTGGGGACTAAGCCTGAATCAGAAGGTTGTCTAGGTAAGGGAAAATCTGAATTCCCTGCGTTCTGCAAAATGCTATAACAGGGGCCAAGCACTTTGTGAAAACTCTTGGTGTTGTATACAGATCAAAAGCCAAAGCACAAAACTGAAAATGAGAGAAAGCTACAGAAAAATGTAAAAACTTTTTAAACATTGGGTGGATGGGAATGTAAAGATAGGCATCTTTTATATCCAAGGACACCATGAAGCCATGTGGAATAATAAGAGAGAGAAGGGAAGGCAGAGTCAACAGTCAACATATGGAAAGAAGGGACTTTAAGAAAGGTGTTTAAATGGGAAAAGTCCAGGATTGGTCTCCAGGGGCCATCCTTCCTGGGGACCAGGAACATCCTGAAGTAAAATCCCTTTCCTTGCTGAGAAATAGGAACATCTTTGATAGTTCCCTGACAGATCAGGTCTATGATGACCTGAGGAAAGAAGCTCAACTGATCTTGGGGGGGGGGGGGGGGGTTAAAATCCCTCTGAATGAGGGGAAGTTTTCCCAAACCATGAAATATCCTGTTTTGATTACGGAGAGCACCAACAGTTCCAAGTAATCAGCTTCTAAGCAGCAAGAGATAGGCTGATACGATGGGACAAGGAAGGGGATGGCCCTGGTGGCTGGTAGTCACAGGCTACCTGGCTTGGGTTGGAATTGAAATGAGGCAGGGGTGGAAGAAGTAGACTTAGAGGCTGACTTTAAAGGTCCCCTCTTACTTTTGGAAGAAGAAGATGACAGAGAAGGCTTTCTAATAAAGGCAGTCTTCACTGGATAATTTCTTTGAAACCATAGAACTGGGGAAAAGTACAGTTTTGTACCTACCATAAATGTAGATGTTCGAGGATCCACATTGCTGCAGTCCTAACTATTGGGGTAGTCCGCTGTCCAGTCGGCCCGAATACCAAAGTATATGGCTGACGTCGGTCAGGGCGCATTAGACTGACGTCAGTACGTCAGGGTACTAATGCGCATGACCGACGTCATATCCTCAGTCTTTTCTTGCCCCAGATGTCAGAAGACCCTAAAAAGACAAGGCCAAATATACCTGCACTAAAAATATGTACAATATATACAAAATTACCAGCATATAACCTCACCTACACAACCACCCCTAAACACAGAGGGGAAGGAGGGAGGGTAAATTGGACTGCAGCAATGTGGATCCTCGAACATGTACATTTATGGTAGGTACAAAACTGTACTATGTTCTTCATTCCACATTGCTGCAGTCCTAACTATTGGGTAGAATCCCAAAGCAGAGGTAAGGGAGGCTGGCAAATCATAAAGAAGCAGGAGCTGACAATATGCCTTGCAAAATAGCTGTGGCAAAACCAGCCCTAGACTTAGAGTAGAGAGGAAGGTGATAATGCTTAGAGAAAGTATGCACTGAACTCCAAGTAGCTGCCTCCAAAATATCCTTAGTTGCCACCCCCCTTAGAAATGCTGTTGAAGTGGCAGTAGCCCGAGTGGAATGGGGCCTAATCCCAGCTGGAATCTCCTTGCCATGATGGGAATAACAAAATGCAATGCAAAAGCCAATCCACCTAGAAATAGTTTGTTTTGACACAGGCTTGCCCTGCGAACTCAAAGCAAAAGAAACAAACAACTGCTGAGACTGCCTAGAATCCTTAGTCCTGCTTAAATAATAACGCAATTGCCTGTGTACATCTAAAGTATGCAAAATCTTTTCCCCTTTATTTTGAGGATCTGCATAAAAAGTAGGCAAATGAATAGTTTGGTTTAAAGCCACACTAGAAACCACCTTAGGCATAAAGGAAGGATTAGTACGTAATGATACCCTATCCTTATGAAAAATCAAAAAAGGCTCAACCGCCATAAGGGCCTGCAACTCAGAAACCCTTCTTGCAGAAGTAATGGCCAACAAAAAAGCAGTCTTCCATGACAAGTATTTCAGTTCAGCAGTAGCCGCAGGCTCAAAGGTTGTAGAGTAAGTTTCTCCAACACAAAATTGAGATCCCAAGCAGGAGTAGGAGCTCTACGTGGGGGTCTTATATTCTTTGCCCCTCTAAGAAATTGCTTGAACAAAGGATGTGAAAACAATGGTGGGTCACAATCATAGTGAGCTGAAATTGCTGCAGCATGAATCTTAATGGAAGAGAAAGACAAACCTTTGTCCAGTAACTCAGTAAGATATTGAAGAGCCACACTCAAATTAGGCTCAGAAATCTCCAAATTCTTTGCTGCAGTCCAAAATAAAAATCTCTTCCATTTTTCTGCGTACACTTTCCTTGTACTAGGTCTTCTGGCTTCCATAATCACATTTAAAACTTGTTGAGGAAGTTGAGACCTGCTGTCTTTCAAAACAGAATATGCCAGGCTGTTAGATGAAGAGAGTGAAGCTTGACATTGAGCAGGTGACCGTCCCTCTGAGACAACAGGTGTGGAATCAAGGGTAAAGGCCATGGAGGCTTCCTTACCAGACTCCTCAGTAATGGGTACCAGTGCTGCGAGGCCAATCTGGAGCTATTAAAATCATCCTTGGCTTGTCTTGTCTGACCTTTAGAAGCACCTTTGGAAGAAGAGGCAGAGGTGGAAAAGCATACACATGAAGATTTTTCCAACTGAAAGAAAGAGCATCCACTTTCCAAGCTGTGTGATGAAACCTCTTTGTGCAAAACTTTGGCAGCTGTTGGTTTAGTGGAGAAGCGAACAGATCTATGTCTGGAGTTCCCCATGACACTGTCAATTTTTGAAATACATGAAGATCCAGTTTCCACTCGTGGGGATCCATGATTTGTCTGCTTAACACATCTGCTAAGGAGTTCTGTGCTCCCGGCAGAAACCTTGCCTGAAGAGTTAGTTGCAAGCTGAGCGCAGTCTCCCATAAAATCATTGCTTGCCTGCATAGAGGGTAAGAATGTGTTCCCCCTTGTTTGTTGATGTACCACATGACAGTTGTGTTGTCTGTTAGAATCAACACCTGTCCAGGAAGAAGTAACTCCTTGAAAGCCCTTAATGCAAACTGGACTGCTAACATCTCTTTCATGTTGATATGTAGATGCTGTAGTCTGGCAGGCCACTTGTCTTGTATCCACTTTCCATTTAGATGAGCTCCCCAAGCAATGTCTGAGGCATCTGTCGTTAGAATCTGACTCGCCTCTGGCCGGGTCACAGAGAGTCCCTTGTTTAGGTGACATTCCTGAGCCCACCACAAAATTCCTTTTGAATGCAAGGTATTATTTGAATGACAGTGTCCAAATCCTGGCAGTGCTGTGTCCATACATTTTTGAGATACCATTGCAGCTTCCTCATATGCAGTTTGGCATTGGGAAGCACCAGAATACAAGATGCCATGAACCCTAAGGCTTGAAGGACTGTCCTTGCAGTCAGCCCGGACTGAAGAGATAGTTGATGGAAGTAAATGGAAAGATTCTTTTGTTTGTCCGGGGTTAAAAAGGCCATCTGGGCTGCTGTATTCAGTCTCACACCCAGAAAGCACATGTCTTGAGAGGGTACTAGACTGAACTTTATTTCGTTCACAGAATACCCTAGGCATCTTAGCACTGCTATGACATATTCCAAATGCTGTAGAAGATCTTCCTTTTCTTGAGCCAGAATCAGGCAGTCGTCCAAGTAAGGATAGATTTGAATTCCTTTTAGCCTGAAGTAAGCTATCACTGGGGCCAGAACCTTTGTGAATACTCTGGGCGCAGTAGATAAGCCAAAGGGCAATGCAGAGAACTGATAATGAGAATTTCCAGCTCGAAAACGCAGATACTTCCTGCAAGTTAGTCTTATAGGCACATGAAGGTAAGCTTCCCTGAGATCTAAAGTTACCATCCAGTGATCTTTGCCCAGCAGAGGTAAAAGCTGTTGTAACGTCAACATTTTGAACTTGGGAATGTCCAGATAAGTGTTGAGGATAGATAAATCCAAAATTGGTCTCCACGTGTTCCCCTTCTTTGGTACTAGGAACAGGCGAGAATAAAATCCTAGGCCCCTTTCTGGCACAGGAACTGGCTGAATGGCCCCTATTTCGAAAGCAACAGAGAAATTTGCCTGTGAGCCTCTGTTCTTTGTAGAGGAGGAATGTCTGGCATGCCTTTGAAAGGAGGCAAGGTATGGAAATAAAACCTGTAACCGTGGTGAATGATATCCAGAACCCATCTGTCTTGGGTAATTAAATCCCAATTTTCTTTGAAAAGAGACAGCCTTCCTCCCAAAGGTGCTGCCAGGCGAGAATGTACTGGCAGCTGAAAAGGCAGGTCATTGGGTCTGCTTACGAAAGGACTGACCCCTGCCCTCACCAGAAGTCTGAGCAGGGGAACTGCCTGTCCTAGGCCTAAAAGAACCTTGAGCTCTGCCCCTACCACGTCTAGACCTACCCCTAGACTGAGAATCATAAGCAGGATAAGTCCATCCCTTAGTAGGCCAATTTCTACTAAACTTCGGAGGCTGAACCTGCAAAAAATCCTTAACAGTTTGCATAGACTTAGCCTTGTCCTCCATTTTCTTTAAAACTGCTTCCACAGGCGCACCAAACAACACATCAGACTGTAAAGGAGCATCCAAAATCCTTGTTTTAACATGCTCAGCTAAATTCTGATCCCTCAACCAGGCGTGCCTACGAAGAACAGAACCAGTGGCAGCCACCCTCGAGGAGGCCTGCACAGCATCAAAACCACACTGCAGGGAATGTTTACCCACCTGTTCAGACACATGAACTAAATCCTGCAACTCTTTACATTCAATACCTTCTGCCAGAGCATCCACCTTAGATTTCAATTGTGAAAGGAGATAATTCTGATATTTTAACATGTGAAACTGACAATTCAACGCCCTCATGGCTAAAGTGGAAGAAGTATACACTTTCTTTCCCCATCTATCCAAAGCCCCTGCCTCTTTATCAGGAGGAACAGGATTTTTAACAACAGAAGCCTTCACACCTTTAGGCCCCTGAGAGACAGTTTCCGGGTCTGCCCTAGGACTCTTAAATAAAAGATACTTATGAGCTTCAGGCACCCTATAGTACCTATCCGGTTTAACTGGAGCAGGAGGCAAAGAATCTGGATTCAGGGAAGCCTCTGCAAAAACATCTTCCACCACATTCAGAACAGGAGGTATAGCTAAAGGCCTATGCTGGGGTAAAAACAAGAATTCCCTAAGCCTCTTCCTGGAGTCAGAGAAATCTTGACCTTCCCATTTAAAATGCTCCCTCATGGAATGCAGAGTCTCTGAAAATGAAAAATCCTCAGGAGGAGAAGCTGAAGGAGTAGAATCATCCACATCAGAATCAGAATAAGGAGGATACTCCTGCAAGTCTTCAGCCGAAGACTCAGAAGCCTCGAACATTGCTCAAAACTCTCAAACTCAGGTTCCACCCTAGGCCTCTTATCAGGAGGGGGCATAGAACCCCTAATCATAGTAATTAAATCCTCTGCCATTTTAAGCATATGTTTCTTAGACAAAGACCCTGAAGCACTAGGAGAAACCCCCACTGAAGCTAAACTTGGCCTGCCTCTCAAAGAAGCCTTGGAAACAGAAGGGGAGGCCCTAACCACCTTAGGAAGAGAGGGAAGAACAGCCACCTGAGAAGCCCCCTCAGCCTGGCCTACTTCCTGAGAGGACACATCTTGTAACAGTAAAGTCTCTCCCTGAGACTCTAAAGAAACTCCTGGCAGAACCTCCGGCTCCACTGAGCCTTCTAGAGAACCGACGTCCGGGACTGTCGGTTCTTCAACTCTAGGTTTTGCTGCTTTGTCCTTGCGCTTTTTGGCCGAAGCGGGCGTCGGAGCATCCGACGGCATTTTATAATTACAACGCTTCCCAAAAACTAACCTGGCACAGTCTAACCTCCTCTTAATAGTGCGTTTGTTAAATCTAGCACAAGAGCGGCATCCAACAACGTCGTGCTCAGGCCCTAAACAAGGTATACACAAAGTATGGTAATCCCTATGAGGTATCTGTTTCCCACAAGAAATACAGTTATTCACTTTTTCTGACATCCGGTTAAATACTGAGGCAAGAAAAAAACAAAATATTCCCCAACGGGGTACTTAGCCAACTTTGATTCGGTCTGAAACTCTGACTTCAGAAACTTTCAGAACGCCAACCTGCACTCGCAAAATTGCTTCTGCATCGGACCATGCGGCAAAAAAGACTGAGGATATGACGTCGGTCATGCGCATTAGTACCCTGACGTACTGACGTCAGTCTAATGCGCCCTGACCGACGTCAGCCATATACTTTGGTATTCGGGCCGACTGGACAGCGGACTACCCCAATAGTTAGGACTGCAGCAATGTGGAATGAAGAACATCAAGAATGTGTTTAAGATCCTGTAGTGCTTTTCCTTTGTCCTGGAGAGACTTGAAGAGCTCCACTGCTGAACTCCCAAAAAAGGCTTTGTTATCCCACAGTGCATCCAGCAATCTGGTCTTTAAATCTTCAGGCAGAGGCTGTACCCTAAGCCAAGAGTATCTTCTCAGAAGAGACCCAGAGGCAGCTGCCCTAGCACAGGCATCAGCAGCATCATAACTGCACTTGATGGAGTGCCTAGTCACTTATGCATAAGAAATACGAAGAGCTGCAAATTTTGATTTTGCTGGGAATATGGGATGTCTGCCAACATTTTCCCTGCATCTGCCAGAAGGGCCAGGGAGTACTTTGTTATTCGGATCTGGTAACTGATTGCACGGAAGGCCAAGGTGGCAGAAGTGTACACTTTATTTCCCAAATGTTCCATGACCTTACTCTACTTATCAGAGGGTAACAGGAAAATGGATGGAAGCAATTTTAAAGCCATATCCATGGAAATAGAAATGGTAGCTGGATCCGCAGCAGGAGCCTTGAAAAGAAACTTGGAGTCCTCAGGTACCTTATAGAACCTGTCTGGATGCTTGGGGGCAGGAGGCTGAGAATCTGGACATTTGGAGGCAGCTGAGAAAACATCCAGAAAGCCAGGCAGTACTGGAGGGATAGCAGAAGGGAGTCCATCTGCAAGAGGTCATAATACCTCTTCTGAATATCCGAAACTTGGGAGTAGTCTCACTTAAAAAATGGTTTCATTTTAAGAATGGTCTCTCCAAAGGAGACGTCCTCCCCAGGGGAATCTGTATCAATAGATTCCTCCTCTGGGGAGGCATACCCTAAGGGAGAAGCCAACTGAGTGGAGTAGGCTAATGACTCCTCTACAGAGGAATCCTGCTCCTCTGCAGAAGGGTCCACAGTTGTCCTTTAGAAGGATGTGGAAGGAGAGAAGGGCTGCAAAGGAACAGAAGAAAGAGAGGGTTGGTGAAGTGCCATAAAGGCATTAAAGAGGCTTTGAGAAAGCCTCTTTAATCAGGAGGCTACTGAGGGGCAGCAGGAGACGCATTTTTAGTTTTAGCCTTCTTCTTTTTAGGGGCTTCCATACAATGAAAAGTGCAAGGACCGGACGTTGGCCTACATTTGACGGTATCAGAAAGCACATTCTCATGCACTATAACTTGTGTGACGCCACGAGGACCCTCGGATATAAACAGCCTGGGTTCTCCCCTGTCGCCCTGATCAAACACCTGCCCTTCCCTCGCAGATGGCCCATGGACTCCCTCAGGGCCTCCACTGCTGTACCCGCCAAAGGTACATCCACTACCTCCGACATGGTCTCCAGGCCTACACTGGCCTCAGGAGCAACGACTGAAAGAGAGGGCACAACTGAAGGTTCAGGCTGCAATTTTTTGGCCTTCTTTTGTACAGGCTCATCCGTAAGGCATGACATCACATCCATTTTGCATGCAAGGTGCTTAAGTTGCTGATTTTCTAAATATAATTTTAGAGAGGCTAGTCGACTCCTGAAGGTCTTAGGGACAAAGGATTTGCAAATGGTACACTCGGAGTGGTCGTGGTCTGGGCCTAGACAAAAGAAGCAGAGATCATGGGTGTCTTTATGTGTAATCTGCCTTTCACACTGACACTTGCCCTTCCTAGCTGACATTAACCCAACAAAACAAGCAGCAGTAAAAAATTTTAGAAGGAAAAAAAACCCAACGGGGACTTATCTGAAAACTGGAACACAACTATTCTGGCGAGCGAATGTCTGGACCAGGAGATCAGACAGGCAGCAGAAAAGTTCTGAGGTAGGTGCATGCTGATGTCTGCTTTATACCTGATGTTTCTTTATGGCTGATGCATGTGTTGTGTGTTGTGGTGTAGCACATACCTCACAGCAGCATTAAGGCTTTTGGATACTGGCCGATATACGAGTTTGCCAGAGGTGGACCCCCTTATGTTATGAATACTGCTGCATATGAACAAAGGACATCTGTTAATGTGATTCAAACACACAAAACTTTAAGAAACACCTGAGTTGTGAGAGTTGTGATGATAAGCATCTTTTCAATCTAATGTTACAAGGAAACTTGAATGAGGATGAATAACAGGTTGTGAAGTGACATTATTTTGAATTTGGGCACTCTCACAAACAGGTTTAGGAAAAAAATTTCCAGAACTGGTCTCCAAGCATTTTCTTTCTTTGGCACTAAAAACATCCTTGAATAATACACGTTTCTGATTTGGGAAGGTGGAACTATTTCTATCACTAGGACAGCATGGAATGAAGGGCAGGTGGAAACAAATGAGTCTGGTCCGAAGGATGAGGAATTACACCCTGGAGACAAGGAATTTCCTGCCACTGCCATCTGTAAACTTAATGAATGATCTTCAGAACCCACTTGTATGAAACTATCTATTGCCAAAGGGAAAAGTGAAGAAACAAAGTTGCTGCCAGGGTGGGAGGGGAACACAAGTCTTTTTAAACAGCCATGTTTATTTATTGGACTGTCCTTGGTTTTGGGAGTTTCCATAATTCTTTTGGAACCTCCTTGCCACTTCTTCTTAAAAACCTGTTTACCTGTAATTTGTCCAGACTGCTTCGTTGATTTCTTACCAAAATTAAATGAGGCGTTAGAGAACCCATTGGAAAACTTGTTAAAGAAGGACTGAAAAATCTTAAAGATCCCCAGTATCAGCTTATCCTTTTCATCACACTTTTTGATTGCCTCTGCAGCAGAGGGGCCAAAAGCAAATTTCTATGCAAAAATAATTTAAAATCTCACTTCTAAAATTATATGGGAGGCTCTGAGTAACCAGCCATGCACACCTCCCCAAAACAGTACTAGTGGCTATAGCCTTCGAAGAAGTATCAACAGAGGCATATACACATTGCAAACAATGAGTAGTGACTTGAGCAATACAAGAAATTTAAATATTTAAAGCAGAATATTCCCATCACATGAAGAAAACAAAAGTTAAGTAGTCACCACAATGACAGAGAGATTCACCTTGTCTATCTCTTTAATTTCTCCAAGCCTTTTTGGTTTCTAATACTATGACGGGACCTCATTCCTAAGTCAAAGCATGATTAAAGTTCATGAAATTAGTACTGTTTCAATCTTTAACGTTAGTCAGAAATGCTCTTTGTATCATCTGCAATGTGCCCAGTAATGACTCCTCCTGAAATTCATACAGAGCTACATGTATTGGTAAAGTACAGTTTTGTACCTACCATAAATGTAGATGTCCGAACTGGATAGCATCTGCAGTCATAACAAGTGGGTTGTCCTGTCGTCAGGCAGCCCTCCACCCGGCGTCATCTCTGCTGGTATAAAAGCATCGCCATTTTCCTCAGTGTTTCTTGCCCCAGATGCCAGTAGCCCTCTTGCAGGGTAAAATTTGGATAGATGCCAATGTTTCCAAATAGATAGAGGTAAACACAACAATAAGCATATATGTACATATATACAAACAAATACACCATAAAGACTCCCCAACAGCTAGCTATTAGGAGGGTAAACACCTAGGAGTACCACAGAGGGGAAGGAGGTGACTGCAGATGCTATCCAGTTCGGACATCTACATTTATGGTAGGTACAAAACTGTACTATGTCCTTCATGGATGCATCTGCAGTCATAACAAGTGGGTAGAATACCATAGCCAACTAGGGGAGGAGGATAAAGGTAGATTATGGTGTGTTTAAGATCCCTTGCAGTACAGCAGTGGCAAACCCTGCTCGGGATCTGGAATAAAGAGGCAAATTATAATGCTTGGCAAATGTATGCACGGAGGAATAATGTCTTTGGTTGCCACAAGAAGGCTGTGGTAGTGGCTGTTGCCCTTGTAGAATGAGGTCTTATGTTCTGTGGAATTGGTTTTCCATGGAAGGAGTAACAGAATCGTATGCAATTTCCTATCCATTTGGAGATTGTCTGTTTAGAAATAGCTTTTCCTTCCTTCCAGTTGCATAGGCTACAAAAGTTGGTCAGTCTTTCTGCTATTTTTGTTCTGTCCAAGTAGTAGCGTAGCTGTCTATGTACATCCAAGGTATGCAGTATTCTTTCCCTCTGTTTTGTGGGTTGGGAAAGAAGGAAGGTAGGTGGATTGCCTGGTTTAAAGATACTCTGGATACCACCTTAGGCATAAATGTAGGATTAGTCCTCAAGGACACTCTATCTTGGTGGAAGATTAGGAAGGGTTGCACTGCCATTAAGGCCTGTAGTTCTGAAACCCTCCTTGCTGAAGTAATTGCCAGTAGGAAAGCAGTTTTCCATGACAGGTGTTGTAGGTCTGCTGTTGCTGCTGGTTCAATGCTAGTGTCAACTTTTCTAGCACAAAGTTTAAGTCCCAAGCTGGTAATGGTGGTTTCCTGGGAGGTTTAACATTCTTGATTCCTCTGAGGAACTGCCTGAGCAAAGGGTGTGAAAAACAGGAGGATCAAAGCTGTATTCTGCTGAAATAGCTGATGCATGTATCTTGATGGAGGAGTAGGACAGGCCTGAATGAAGAAGTTCGCCAGATACTCCAGAATGTTAGGCATATCTATGTTTGACACATCTTTTCCTAAATGACAAACCTTTTCCATTTTCCAGCATAGTTCTTTCTTGTTGAAGGTCGCATCAAGAATAATGTCTTTAACTCTTTGGGAAAGTTCTGGATTAGCTGCTGCTATGTGATGTTCCATGCAGTCAGTTGCAGCGTTTTAGGTTTGGATGTATGATGCTGTAGTTGTTCTGAGTTAACATCAAAGGCATCAGGGTATTGGCCACATGTTGTTCGAGACATGCTCTTCAGTAGTGGATACCAGTGTTGTCTTGGCCAGTTTCTTCCTTGATTTTTAGTAGTACCTTGTGTATCAGTGGAAGAGGAGAAATGCATATGCTGTTAGGCCTTCCCAGTTGAAGGAGAGTGAGTCCACTTTCCATGCTAGTGGGTGGAATGTCCTCGTGCAGAATTTTTGAGCTGGTGATTGAGAGGTGATGCGAATAGGTCTATCTGTGGCATTCCCCATTTCTTTGAGATGGTCTTGAAGATGTCAGTGGTTCTGCTTAGTATGTCTGCTAGAGTATTGTCTTTCCCGGTACAAATATTGCCTGTAACTGAATGTTGTAGCTGAGTGCCAGGGTCCACAGCTCCAAGGTCATTCTGCAAGTGCCTCCCTGTTTGTTGATGTACCACATGACTGTGGTGTTGTCTGTCCTTATCATCAACTGGCCCTGTTTGAGGAAAGGTTTGAACTTTTGGATTGCCAGTTTTACTGCCAGCATTTCTTTTAGATTGATGTGCAGGTGAATTTGATCCTGTGTCCCTGTTGTGATGGTCTGGCTTGGTTGACATCTGCGGAAGGGCAGGCCTGGGTTTGACTGGCATGCCTGAGCCCACCATAGGAACTCCTGTTTTAAGCATGGAATTAGTGGGATTTCTGTTTCTAGACTGTGTCTGTGTTGGGACCATAAATTCTTTAGGTACCACTGTAGTTTCCTCATATGTAGTCTGGCAAATGGGACCAAGATTATGCATGATGCCATGAAGCCCAAGGCCTGTAGAAATTTTCTTGCTGTTAACTTGTTCAGTTTTGTTAGTGCCAAGAAGTAAAGAGGAAGTTCCTTTTGTTTTTCTGTAGTCAGGAATGCCATTTGTTGTACTGTGTCCAATTCCGCCCAAGAATGTCCTTGTTTGGGATGGTATCAGCCTTGACTTTTGTAAATTGACTGTGTATCCCAGTCCTTGTAGCAAGTAAATGACCCTTTGTAAATCTGTTGTCAGCTTGCTTTTGTTGTCCTGTTGTAGCAGGCAGTCATCCAGGTATGGGTAAATTTGAATTCTTACTGATGCCAGGCATTTTGTGAATACTAGTAGATAAGCCAAAGGGCAATGCTGAGAATTGAAAGTGCTCTGATCCTGCAAGAAATCTGAGGTATCTTCTGCAGATTGGTCAAATTGGACGTGCAGGTATGCCTCCTTGAGATCTAGAGTTACCAGCCAAGACTCCTTGCCCAGCATAAGAAGTTGCTGTAGGGTCAGCATTTTGAATTTTGGGACAATGATGTATGTATTTAAGGTGAATTGGTCTCCAACTTTTTCCTTTCTTGGAACTAGGAATAGTCTGGAGTAGAACCCCTTTCCTTGTTCTGCTGGTGGCACTTTTCCACAGCTCTCATGTTTGCTAACTCCATTATCAGAGCCTCTGTTTTTGATGTGGAGGTAGATTTGGCATTCCTCTTTTGACTGGTAAAGTGTGGAAGTGAAACCGGTAACCTTGATCTATGGTTTGTAAAATCCACTTGTCTTTTGTTATGTAGTGCCAGTTCTTTGAAAATAAGGTTAACTTTCCGCCTAGAGGAGCTGCTATTTGTTCCTTTAGGATTAAGTCACTGTGTTTGTGCTGATGTAGAGGCAGTGGCTGTGTCTGTGCCTCTGTTGTTACCTTGCCACTGTCGTCCTCTGTAGGCACCTCCTCTGGATTGGGTTCTGCCTCTGCTATTCCTGCCCCTTTGAAATTTTGCAGAGTCAGGAAAGGACCAATTTTGGCAGGCCAGTTCCTGCTAAACCTTGGGGTTGGACTTGCAGGAAATCTTTAACAGTTTGAACAGATTTTGCCTTTTCTTCCATTTTCTTCATAACCTGCTGGGCAGGTGTACCAAACAAACTTGTCTTGTCCATAGGAGCATCTAGCAACTTAGCTTTAACATGATCCGGTAAAGCTTGTTCCTTTAACCATGCATGTCTTCTTATCACTGTGCCTGTCATGGCTGATCTAAATGAAGCCTCCAGTGCATCATAGCCACATTTTAAAGAATGGTTGCTAACCTGTTGTATGTTATTTACCATCTCTAATACATATTTCTTATCAAGAGATTCATCAGTAGATAGCTTTTTAGTTAACTGATCAAGCATAAACTCTTGGTATTGTATCATGTGAAACTGACAGTTTAAAGCTCTAGCTGAGAGAGTAGCTGAAGTGTAGACCTTTTTACCCCACCCCATCTGTCGTGGTTGCGGCTACTGCCTTGGGACCCTGGGATATAGTTTCTGGGTCTGCAAGAGGAGCCTTGTAAAGGTGGTGATGAGTATCTGGCACCCTGTAAAATCTGTCTGGTTTGGGCAGGGCTGGGGTAAAGAATCTGCAAACATCATTGAAAGCATCATCCACCACAGAGAGAACAGGAGGAAGTCTTTTCTGGAGTCTGAAAAATCCTGTTGCTGCCATTGAACTGTTCTCGCATGGCATGCAGGGTTTCTCCAAAGGAGAATTCTTCTGGTGGGAAGCAGCTGGAATGGATTCTTCAGCATCAGAATCTTGAAATTGGAAAAGGAGCCTCAGGCTGGTCAGTTATGTCTGATTCATGAGCAGAATCATCAGAAGACACTGGCTCAGGGGCTCTGCCCTAGGTCTCTTCTCTGGGGGCTGAGAGGCCCTGTCTGGGTGAGATTGAGATCCTCTAATTAAAGAAATTAAATCTTCTGCCAAAGAAAGCATTTGAGAACTAGAAGAGGGCCTGGATGAGGGGTTTAACAGGCACTGATTTAGTAGTCTTGGCTGCTTGCCTTAATGGACATGGCTGCTGATGGTATCTGATAAGTCAGACACGTAGTGGGTAAAATTTGCAGGGCCTCAGTTGAAAGAATAGGTTCAGCTGTACTTTGAGCAGTTTTCGGTTTCAGGATTTGATTTTTTTTTTGGTTTTTGCTTTGGCCCGACGGACCCCAACGTCGGTCGTCGGGTCTTTATCTTTTTTTTTTTGGGGGAGGCCGAGGCGAATCCGATAATATGTATGCAAAATCAGTGCGAAAAACTGTTCTGCTCAACTCCGCGACCGCCGCCTAAGTGTTGGTCGGTTGAAAGAGGCACAGGCACAGGCTGCTACGGGGGGGGGGGGCCTAAATAAGGCAGACAGTAAGGAGGAAATTTTATGAGGTATTTGTTTCCCACAGGTTAAACAATTGTTAACTTTTCTGACATATCCGACCCCGGCCACTTGCTAAACAGCTTCTGCTCCGGCGCCACGCGCAAGAAAGACTGAGGAAACTGATGCTTTTATATACCCGGCACCAGCAGAGATGACGGGTGGGAGGCGACATGTTATGACTGCAGATGCATCCATGAAGGACATCATATCTAAGTATGACTGTAAATTATTTTTTTATATGACCAATTGCTTCAATTACTACTGGAACTGTCTTGGGCATCTTTCTTCCACATTGCCATTGTTTCTGCCTGCAAATCCTGGTATTTTATGACTTTGTGTCTCTCTGTGCATAAGACACTGTAGTCACTGGGTGTAGCAATGTCAATGAACAATGCTACATTTGTCTTCTTTTCATGGACTACTATATTTGGTTTTCTCGCATCTATTTTTTGAACTGTTAGTAATGGATGATATGATATAATATAATGATATGATATAAACTTCATTATTTTCTATGATGCTTTGTGGGTCAAGTTTCCAGTGTTTTTCAGCTACTTCAGTATTATAATGTTTGCACAATCCCTAATGCAACAGTCTTGCCACATTATTATTCTTTTCAGTATACAGTCCTTCTGCCACTAATATGTCACAACCAGCAATAAGGTGTGCGACTGCTTCCAGTTCTGTTTTACAAAACATACATTTGTCTGTTTCTCCCACATGTTCAATGGACGTTGTAAACCAATGTGTGCGAAGCCCAATGTCTTGAACCGCCAATATTAACCTTTCATCTCTTGGTTTAAATTTGCCTCACCTTAACCATTCATGCATTCAATCCCGATCAACATGAGGTTGTTCCAAATGTTTTCTATACTTCAAAACGGGGAATATATAATCTTGGTATATACTGATTTTTATAAATCATTTGATGAGCATGAAGCATCCTTCTTGTTTTCCTGTCCAACCTACCCAACACCTACTGGGGCCAGTCAATCACTCCAAAGCTGTAAGTTAGGATAGGAAGAGCAAATTGGTTTATAACTTGGACTGTGCTCCTAGCAATGGGGGCTGGTGACTTCAAATCAAAGGGCTGCAGGAGACAGATGAATGGGTGGGGGAAAGGGGTGTGGTCAACTAGAAAAGGGCAGAGCTATGCTTAAAACCAAAAAAATGGGACTTTAATTTACGCTGCCCCGGGTGCCAAACCGTCATTATGACAGTCCAATCAAGACAAAATGAAGCGGTGAAGAAAAAAAAATATTTCAGTGCATTGGCTACATGACAGCTTACTTAATATTTAAAAAAGATGGAAATAAAAAGGTTGTGAGGCATGAAAAATAAATTACTTTTAAAATACATTACCAGAATGCCAGTCAAAATCAAGTACAAAAAAACAAGCAGCACTCAACTCAAACCACTTATCCTTGCACTGCAGTTCTAATTATAATTTATATTCAGCTTCATAAAAGTACCAAGCAACATGCTGAAAGTACAATCTCTATGATACCCCCACTTGTAAAAATGTATCTTATCTAAAAAAGACCTGCTGGCTAACAACAGCTATCTACTTATTTCATGGGGAAAACATGATCAAAGTAAAAAATGAAACGCAAACAAGAAACAAGCTCAAGGCAAATTGCTTAAAGGAATACTGCACAGGTTATGGACCACACATGATAGATTGGCATTCTGTTTAGTTTATGGGTAAAGCCTGCAAAGCTGACTGCAAGTCTCCAACAAATGTAATGAGCTTCTGAAAATACTGTAATCCTGTCCTTGATTACAAATACTGTAATATGCATTTCAATACCTAAGGCTTATACATTACCTAGTTATGTAAATATTCTCTGCATGGCAACAACAAAAAGGCTTTCAGTGTTGATAATTCTTTAACAGTATGCTTAGTAAGTTTACTTGCATCTTACAATCTCAAACAAGCTTACCTGATGGTCATCAAAGCATTGCTACTTAAACACAAAGCAACAGGCACTGCAACAACATGCATGTTCTGAATAATAAGGAGGATAAATCAACAGTCTAAAAATATGACAAAAAAGCAGAACATTCTGCAAAATCATGGCTACATGTAAAGACACTGTAGTACTTGTGTCTAACTTGGAGGGGGGATACTCTGCACACTTACACTGCATAACTGCTCCTTGCCTTGCTTGGACACATCCAGAGTCACTACATAGGGGAGTGGCGTACAACTAGTATGTCACAATTTGAAATGTCTCTGGCTGACGGTGATGGCCCTGACACATTTGTCATACCTCTCAGCCTCAGAGCAAGACATCTGGAAAAAGCCATGAATAGAAGTGGGACAAAGGCACAAAAATAAGGACAATTTTTAAATACTGCTCTTATAAACTTAGAAAGATAACAGAATAGTAGGTCTTGCATTAGTATGAATCTTCTGAAAGGTATGAAATCTGAAACTCAAATGTTTGTCATTATTTCCTAACTTCAATCTTTAATGATTTAATTGGCCAGAAAACCACAATTTTATGAAAAACTGACCAAAAATGTGATGCAAAAATATAAAATAGCCACACAATACAGCTGGGAATGTGTCAAAAGAAGGGACACTTTTTAATATTAGTACAGATAAGTTGAGCAGCTGACAAAATAAGAGAACCTACATGCATTTCTGAAGTAAAAGTAATCTGTAACTCTGATTACAATTATTTATTAATTATAAACCCTCCACGTTTCTTCCAAAATTGTCATTTTGCAGAGGGATTATTAGGGGGGAGCAACATTTTGAGCCAAAATCGGGGACAGTTGAGAGGTTTGGGTATACCTAATTCTATAAAGTGATCTATTTGCGCATACCTCTCAACCTGTTAATGCAGGAAGTCTGTACAAGGCCAAATATATTGGTGGAACAAATAAACAGTACTAAATATTGCTCTTGTATAAACTTAGACAGTTGATAGAATAACAGATCTTGCTTTAGCATGCATTTTTCTGAAGGGTATGAAGTCTGAAACTCAATGTCTGTCATTATTTAGTGACTTCATTCCTAAATGATTTGCCGGAAAACCACAAATTTTACAAGGAACAGACCAAAATAAGAAGCAAAAATTTATTCATTCTGTGAAAATCTGGACAGTTGAGAGGTATAGTTCAGCCAGGAGAATTGTGCGGCAGAAATCCTACATGACGCACTTAGCTCCCTAGGTGTGGACAAGTGCCCCCCCCCCCCTCCAAAAAAAAAAAACGAAGATCTAAGACAAGTGATTGCTTCAATCTGGCTTCATCACTTTCAGTAGCATTCAGACCCAATCAGTGAAAATATTCAGTAACAAAAAGTTTGTGCTGGTAGTTGATTTAACTGGTTCCTAATCGGACACATCCAACCAAGAATTGGGAGGGGGCGTACCTGAGCTGATCAGATAATCAATAAACAGCTTCCTGATTGCATTACATTATATTCCTTATATAATACAGTACAGTTGTTAGAGGGTGTTTTAAACTTGTTTTGAACATTTTTCCAGTAAACAATGAAAAAAAATGCATGCACCAATAATGACAAAACTGCCCAATTCAGAACATTTCCATCATAAAAATCTACTCAAACTTCTATAATCTACCAGTATCAGTAAATATGCACAATCTCTGCAGAAGTAAAAGTAATCTAAATAATTCCACATTAAAGAGATATGTAACTAATGAAGAGGTTGCTGCTAGCAAACAACTTTACATGTCATTGTTTCATCTACAAATAAAGTGCTTCTTGCCCTTGAGGAATAAATTGCCTATGTTACATTAAAAAATGATAAGCTAGTAATATTGCAATAGGGAATGGATGGCAAACTGATAACTAACAGGTTCATTGTTACTAGATAGAGGACTGCAGCATCCACCTCCTTTAAAAGTACAGTATCAGCAATGCATCTACATACTGTGGGAGTAGAACCCACAGCCTTCTGCAACAAAAGCAAGTATTCAACCTGTTATGCTATTAACAATGCAAGCAGACTCAGCATAAGCAGCACTAAACTTCTCTTCCCCTGAAGCTCTCAGCTCCTTGTAAAATCCACGCAACTGTATTTCTCAACTTTGCAGCACAAGAAAACTGGAAAAAGCCAAAATTAAAAAAAAACAGGGGCACATTTTAAACATTGCTTGTATAATCTTAGATAGTTGATAGAATAAAATGCTGTGTTACCACCATGCGTTTCACTGCCAAGTCTTGAACCTAGGACCCTGTGCACTACAGTCAGAGCAACATACCACTATGCCAAATTAGCTGTTCTTGAAAGACAGGAAGACTGAAACTTAAATGGCTATCATTTAGTGAATTCAGTTCTCATCATAGCTCTCAAACTCTTAGCACACAACACCTGAACAAAGCCAATAATGGGGGAATACAGCCCCCAAACATATTCAGTGAATTCGGTTTTCACCATAGCTCTCAACCTCTTAGCACAAAATACCTGGACAAAGCCAATAATGGGGGAATACAGTCCCAAAAATAGGGACAAATTTCAAATATTGGTCTTATAAACTTAGAAAATTGCTAGAATAAAAGGTTTTGTGTTACCATGTATTTTCTGAAGAATATGAAGTCTGAAATTCAAATGCCTGTCATTATTTATTGAATTCAATCCTTCACTGATTACAAAAATCCAGAAAACCGCAGATTTTATGAGGAACACAACAATAATATGAAGCACAAATCTGGACAGTTTTCACAAGTGGTGGTGGGTAGGGAATTCAGGCTCTTGCTACCTGTACCCAAGGAGGTACAGGGTTTGAGCCTGACTAACTCTAGCCACCAGGTATATTTAGCTCTAGCCACCAGGTATGTTTAGCTGGGGCATTTTACACACACACACACACACACACACACACACACACACACACACACACACACACACACACACACACAAAGTACCTATATATTCCCTTGCAGCAGCTTCGTTCCTGGAAACAAACCTTCCCTTGTAATACATACAAATTCCCTTCCCTTGCAGCAAGAGCCAATCAGTAGCTATCCACGTATGTGACTGCAAACATTGCAGTCCGATCCCCTTCCAGTCTATGAGGTTACAAACTACACAGACTTTTGGGCAACTGTACACTGGTGTCTTCTCTTTGTAATCTGGACTGGTTAAACAGCAGTCCAGATTTACAGAAACACGGAACTCACCAAGCATGCCTGCGCAGTTCCGAGTTCCGGGACTCGCAGCTAATTATTTTATTTTTAAAATTCTTTTTTCAATTTTACAGCTGGGGGGCTGCAGTCCTGCAGTCCGATAGCATGAGCCACCCCTGGCAACTAGATGTCCATGCTGTTTTCAGTACTAACTTAAATCTTCTAAGATATACCTAAGTTTCAATTCCCAAATATCTATACACTCCCTCTTGCTCAAGTTTTTTTATATCACATTCCTGTCCCAAACTGATGTTTTCTTGGTGCTGCAGATTTCCTCCATTAAATGTTAATTTTGCACATTTATCAAGACCAAATGACATTCTTATATCGTCTGAAAAAGTTTTGACCACTTGGAGTTGTGCTTTCAGTTCCTCATCTGATGAACTATACAGTTTTAAATTATCCATAAAAGAAGATGAGAAGTCTTTACACTTTGTTGTTTTCTGGGAGCCAAACTGTAGCCATGACCTAAACTGTTAAATAGACGACTTAACGGGTTAAGGGCAAGACAGAATAGCAGCAGTGACAGAGAGTCACCCTGGAATATCACTCTTTGAATTTTTATCCATGGAATAATAATTTGTCTTTTATCAAGGCTTAGTTTGCCACTGTTTTATGGTCGTTGTAATGTAATCAATCAGTGTAGGGTGTATGTTATGCATTTTTAAGCACTCATCCATGAAGGTGGGATACAGTCAAATGCTTTTTTGTGGTCTATCAATTCCATACTTAGATTCTTCCCCTTTTTACAGTTCTCCATTATGACTTTAAAAGCAAATGATCCTTTGTGCCATATGACTTTCTTTTATTACCCTTTTGTTCTATTGCCATGACTGAGTTTTCTTCTAAATGGCTACAAATTCTGTCAGCATCAATTCCAGTGTATAGTTTATATGTCGTCGGCAGGGAAGTTATTGGTCTACAGATTTTAGGATAGCTTGCAGGTTCACTCAAGTAGGAGTATTGTTTTTCCTGTTGCAAACCAAGCTGGTGTCTGTTTGGGGTGCACATATAAATAATTCTTACTCATGGCTAAATCTTGATGTTAATACTTTTAGCCAGAAGGACATCTACCGTTAGGGTAAGATCTTACACAACTGTACTATGTCCTTCCCATTTCACTGTTGAAGTATTCATTAAAAAAGGGAGAGTGCACAAGCACAGGAAGAAGAAAGGGAAGAGGAAGGACCAGCAGAGCCCTTTAAAAATCCCCATGAAGTATGGTCCTAGGAAAACCAGCTTTAGCTCTGGAAATTCCATCCACCTTGTAGTGCTTGGTAAATATATGCACAGAAGTCATGTAGCTGCCTCAAGAATAAAGTTAGTATCCAAACTCTTGAAAAAGGCACCAGAAGAAGCCACCACTCTAGTAGAATGAACCTCAACAGAAGAAGGGAGTTATTGCTAGGAAAAGAATAAAAAAAAAAGAAATGGCCTTAGAAATCCAAGAAGAAAAAGTTTGCTTGGACACAGCTAATCCTAAAGACCTAGTATGAAACGAAGCAAAGAGCTGATCAGATTTATGAAAAGTCTTAGTCTTATCCAAATAAAATCTGAGTTATCTATGCATATCCAATGTCTGCAGCACCTTCTCACTATCAGACTGCAGAGAAGGGAAAAGTGGACAAGTGAATTCACTTGATTAAGAGACAAAGTACAGTTTTGTACCTACCATAAATGTAGATGTCCGACAGATATGCAACTGCAGTCATAACATATGGGTTGTCCTGCCTCAGGCAGCCCTCGGTCGGCCGGATTCCAAAGTCTGGGTCCGACGTTGGCTGATGTCGCATTTCTCTCCGTCAGAGCGGCTGGAGTACATAAGCATCAGCCGACGCCATTTTCTTCAGTGTTTCTTGCCCCAGATGCCAGGTGCCCTCCAAGGAAGGCTGTAATCAAATTGGAAGACAAAAACAGGATTCCAGACAAATAAATGAGCAATAAACAGATACACCATAACAGATATCCCCAGCTAAGAGAAACAGGGATAGGAGTGGACCCTAGGCATAGAGGGGTATGGAGGGAGGGAAAATCCGACTGCAGTTGCATAGCTATCGGACATCTACATTTATGGTAGGTACAAAACTGTACTATGTCCTTCAAGAATGCAACTGCAGTCATAACATATGGGTAGAATACCATAGCTTAGCTGGGGGAGGAGGAATGCTCTGGGAAAAAGATGGTGTGGCAATCAAACCCTGCAGGACTGCCGAAGCAAAGCCTGCTCTGGATCTGGAGTATAGAGGGAGATTGTAGTGTTTGGAGAATGTGTGCATGGAGCTCCATGTAGCAGCTTCTAGAATGTCTTTAGTAGGCACCCCTCTTAAGAATGCTGTAGAGGTGGCTGTAGCTCTGGTGGAATGTGGTCTGACATTGGCTGGAACAGTCTTTCCATGAAAGGAATAACAGAATCTGATGCAATGTCCAATCCATTTTGAAATAGTCTGTTTTGAAATTGCTTTTCCTTGGACTGCAGGGGCGTAAGCTACAAAAAGTTGTTCAGACTTCCTACTGGTCTTGGTTCTGTCCAGGTAGTATCGAAGTTGTCTGTGAATGTCCAAGGTATGTAACAGTCTTTCCCTCTTATTCTCAGGATTGGGGAAGAAAGCAGGCAGATGAATAGCTTGATTTAAAGAAACCCTAGATACCACCTTTGGCATAAAGGTAGGGTTGGTCCTTAATGAGACCCTGTCTCTGTGGAAGATTATGAACGGTGGTATTGCCATTAGGGCCTGTAGTTCCGAAACCCTTCTTGCTGAGGTAATTGCCAACAGGAAAGCTGTCTTCCATGGGAGAAATTGCAAGTCAACTGAAGCTGCTGGCTCAAATGGAGGTAGAGTCAGTTTTTCTAGGACAAAGTTGAGGTCCCAGGCTGGCACTGGAGCCTTTCTTGGTGGCTTAATGTTCTTGATTCCCCTGAGGAATTGCCTTAGCAAAGGATGTGAAAAGACAGGCGGATCAGTGTTATATCTAGCTGAAATAGCTGAAGCATGTATCTTTATGGAAGAATATGAGAGTCCATTCTTTAGCATATCTGCCAAATATTCCAGGATGAGTGGGATGTTCAATAATGATGCATCATGTCCCTTGCTGGTATTCCAAATGCTGAATCTCTTCCATTTTGCTAAGTAAACCTTTCTGGTGGATGGTCTTCGAGCCTCTGTTAATATCCGCTGAACTTCCTTGGAGAGAGATAGGTTGAGGTTATTCATGGGATCTCCCAGGCTGTTAGCTGCAGTGTCTGAAGGTTTGGATGCACTGTTTTGAAGTTGTGTTGAGTCAAAAGTAGGGCCCATTGGGGGAAGGGCCCACTTCTTGGTGTGACATATGCTCCGTAGTAGTGGATACCAGTGTTGTCTTGGCCAGTCCGGAGCTATTAGGATCCCCTTGGGTCTCTCTGCTTTGATCTTTAGTAATACTGAGGTCATCAGTGGCAGAGGTGGGAATGCATAGATTTTTAGGAAGTTCCAGTTGAATGAGAGAGCATCTATTTTCCAAGCTTGTGGATGGTATGTCCTTGAGCAGAATTTTTGTAGATGATAGTTGAGGTGAGAGGCAAATAGGTCTACTTCTGGCCTGCCCCATGTCGAAGTGAGTTGTGTGAAGATCTTCGGATGTAACCTCCACTCGTGTGGATCTGTGAAATTCCTGCTTAGGCTGTCCGCCAGCACATTGTCTTTGCCTGGAACAAACTGGGATTGTAACTGTATGTTTAGGCTCAGTGATTTTTCCCAAAGATTCATTGTCAGTCTGCAAAGGGGGTAAGAATGGGTGCCCCCTTGCTTGTTTATATACCACATCACAGTGGTTGTCTGTCCGTATCAGTAAATGGCCTTGCTGAAGTTGTTGTCGAAAGGCCTCGATGGCATGCATTACTGCCAGCATTTCCTTTTGGTTTATATGCAGATGTGTTTCCTTTGGAGACCATTGTCCTTGTATACACCTGCCTTCCATGTGCGCCCCCCATTCAAGGTCTTAGGTGTCTGTGGTCATGGTCTGTGTTATCTGTGGTTTTTTGAATGACATACCTGTGTTTGCCTGGCTTACCGAGGCCCACCATAGGAATTCCTTTTGTAGGCATGGAATGAGCGGTATTGGTTGTCTCTACGTTGTTGCTGTGCTGAGACCATAGGCTTTTTAGGTACCATTGAAGCTTTCTCATGTGTAGTCTTGCTAATGGAACCAGGAGAATGCAGGATGCCATGTAACCCAGGGCCTGTAGGAATCTCATTGCAGTCATCTGGGTGAGTTTTGCCAAACCTTTGAAATAATGAGTTAACTTCTCTTGCTTGTCTTCTGTCAGGTAAGCCATTTGAGAGGCTGTGTCTAATTTGGCTCCTAAGAAGATTATTTGCTGGGATGGTTGAAGTCTTCACTTTTGGAAGTTGACTGTGTATCCCAGAGCCTGAAGTAATCGTATGACATAGTCCAAGTTTTTTGTCAACATCAATTTGTCGTCCGCTTGTATGAGGCAGTCGTCCAGGTACGGGTAAATTTGGATCCCCTGAAGCCTGCAATGTGCAATTACTGAAGCCAGGCATTTTGTGAATACTCTGGGCACAGTAGATAAGCCAAATGGCAATGCTGAGAATTGATAATGCTCTGGCCCTGCAAGAAATCTGAGGTATCTTCTGCAACTGTGTCTGATAGGGACATGCAGGTATGCCTCCTTGAGGTCCAGAGTAATCAGCCAAGACCCCTTGCCCAGCATGGGAAGCAGTTGCTGTAGAGTCAGCATTTTGAACTTTGGTACTATGAGAAAGGTGTTTAATGCGGACAAATCCAGTATTGGTCTCCATTGAGATTCTTTTCTTGGAACAAGGAACAGTCTTGAGTAAAACCCCTGGCCTTGTTCTTGTTGTGGAACTCTTTCTATTGCTTTTATCCGAGCCAGCAGAGAGATTTGCTTGATAGCCTCTGCCCTCTGGTTTTTTGGTAGGTTTGGCATGCCTTGTTTTCTTGGTAAGGTATGAAAATGGAACCTGTAACCTCGGTCTATAATGTCCAAAATCCATTTGTCCTTTGTCAATCTGTGCCAATTGTCTGCAAACAGAGATAATTTTCCGGCCAAGGGAGCTTCTATTTGTTCCTTGGTAGGCAGAAGTAGAGGAAAGTCATTGAGATTGTGGCTGTGGGGCAGGTGAAACCCCTGTGTCACTTCTTTGGTTTGCTGGCTGCCATTGTCGTCCCCTGTAAGGACCTCTGTATTGTCCTCTTCCTCGGCCACGTCTGTTTTTATCCCTTTGAAATTTTTCAGGATTAGGAAAGGACCAGTTTTTGAAGGCCAATTCCTACTGAATCTGGGGGGCTGAACCTGGAGGAAATCTTTCACCGTCTGAACTGATTTTACTTTTTCCTCGATGGACTTTAACACATCCTTAGCATTAGCACCAAAAAGCTTGTTCTTTTCCAAGGGTGCATCCAGAAGTTTTGCCTTAACATGATCTGGTAGAGGTTGATCTTTTAACCATGCATGTCTACGAATGACTGCCCCTGTCATAGCTGCCCTACATGAAGCTTCCAGTGCATCATATCCACACTGCAGGAAGTGATTGCTTACTTGCTGAGAGTTATGTACAGCTTCCTGCAAAGACTTCCTGTCTAAAGGATCAGGAGAGGCCAATGTTTTCTGTAAATCTTCTAACAGGAAATCCTGATATTGTAACATATGAAAAAGGCAATTCAAAGCTCTCAAAGATAAAGTAGTGGAGGTGTAGACCTTTTTCCCCCATCTATCTAATGACCTAGCTTCCCTGTTGGAGGGCAAAGGATTTTTAGAGGTGGAAGCTGAAACACCTTTAGGTCACTGAGAAACAGTTTCCAAATCAGCAGTATGGGCCCTGAATAAATGGGAATGTGTTTCTGGGACCCTGTAATACCTGTCTGTCTTGGCTGGAGCAGGAAGAAGAGAATCAGGGGTAACACTGGAGTCAGAATATAAATCATCCAAAACATCAAGCACAGGAGGAATAGCTAAGGGCCTGTGCTGGGGCTTTTTAAGGAAAGTTCGAAGGCGCTTTCTGGAATCAGAATATTCCTGGCCTTGCCACTTGAAATGTTCCCTCATGGTATGCAGAACTTCCCCAAAAGAAATATCCTCAGGAGGGGAGGCCGAGGGGATGGAATCCTCTGCATCCGAGTCCTCATAGGTCTGGAAGAGCTCTTCCTGGCCATCGGAGTGGACAGAGTCCAGAATCTTCATCTGAAGGGATAGGGTCAGAGGGTTCAACCTGGGGCCTTTTATCAGAAGGAGGCTGGGATCCTCTCTCAGGATGGGCCTGTGAACCTCTAATCATAGAAATTAAGTCAGCGGCCATAGTCATGATTTGTGTCTCTGGAGTAGGCTGAGGTAAGGCTTTAGCAGTAAGATGCCACTCCACAAAAGACACACAAACCGTTGAAGCACACAGAAGAACGTAACCTCCCAAACAGGCAGGAACAAAATCCAAATAATAAATCCTGTGAATAGTGGAAAACAGGTCCAAAATAGTGTAAAAAGTAACGCTTTTATTTGCAATAAAAACAGCATTTTCGCCGTAGTACCACCACAGCGTCTTCAACATAAAACATCTTTTTTTAAAAAACCCGCCAATTTTAAATAAGTAAATTCAATGACATATGTCAAAGTATCTAACATTTAAAGAACCAGTACATCCAAATGCACATACTATAATGTGTCACTTACATCAATAGTATTATTGTTTAGTGTCATAATGTTAGGGAAATTTCTTACAGATACATATCTATGTATTCGTAGCAAACAAGTCCACTTTAAAGACATAGTTTGTATGATAATGTACCTTTGTTATTATTAGAACCAATACCAGTAAGTATCCAATAATAAATATTTAAACCTAACATATACATGGTATTATGTTAAAAACTCACTAATTAACATGATTCTTAATAAATGTTCAATATTAAAATAAAATATAAAATATGTAATAAGTAACTAATAAAATTATCTAAATAGATAAAAAGTGAACCCCAAAAGTCATTATTCACAAGAATACTACTGTAAGAAGTTATTGTGTAGCTAACATTCTATGAGTAAGTCCCTGTTATGTTTTCTTCTTCTTTCTCAGGAAGTTTTTCATTTTCAGCATGCAATTAATGTTGCAGGTTTTATTAAGCCCTGGAAAGCTAAAAGAATTCAGGCTTTTAGCTTTCCAGGGCTTAATGAAACCTGCAACATTAATTGCATGCTGAAAATGAGAAACTTCCTGAGAAAGAAGAAGAAAACATAACAGGGACTTACTCATGGAATGTTAGCTACACAATAACTTCTTACAGTAGTATTCTTGTGAATAATGACTTTTGGGGTTCACTTTTTATCTATTTAGATAATTTTATTAGTTACTTATTACATATTTTATATTTTATTTTAATATTGAACATTTATTAAGAATCATGTTAATTAGTGAGTTTTTAACATAATACTATGTATATGTTAGGTTTAAATATTTATTATTGGATACTTACTGGTATTGGTTCTAATAATAACAAAGGTACATTATCATACAAACTATGTCTTTAAAGTGGACTTGTTTGCTACGAATACATAGATATGTATCTGTAAGAAATTTCCCTAACATTATGACACTAAACAATAATACTATTGATGTAAGTGACACATTATAGTTTGTGCATTTGGATGTACTGGTTCTTTAAAGGTTAGATAATTTGACATACGTCATTGAATTTACTTATTTAAAATTGGCGTTTTTTTTAAAAAAAGATGTTTTATGCTGAAGAAGCTGTGGTGGTACTATGGCGAAAACGCTGTTTTTATTGCAAATAAAAGCGTTACTTTTTACAGTATTTTGGACCTGTTTTCCACTATTCACAGGATTTATTATTTGGATTTTGTTCCTGCCTGTTTGGGAGGTTACGTTCTTCTGTGTGCTTTAGCAGTAAGATGCTTGGTCTTGCTGGCTGCCTTAGCCCGAGTGTAGGCCTTAATAGACATGGCCATAGAAGGCCTGGCAGCTCCACGTGCAGGAGTGACCTTGTCTACAGCAATGGTCTCGGGCATTTCCTCGGTTTCGGTATCCGGAGGAAAATCTATAACTGGCGTCGGAGTGGTATCCGGAATTGGAGTCGTCGGTAATGCGGTGTCTTCGGTTCGGAGCGGTGAATAACCATCTCAGGGGGAACCGGAGCACTCGCGGTAGGTTCTGGCGTGGAGTCGGTGGTAGACGCGGGACGAGGATGTCGGTCCCGGTCTTTTCGTTTCTTGGGAGTTTGCGATGTCGGAAGTTCCGACGGCATTGTATAAGCAAATTTTTCGCTGAAAAAATCTTCAGCGAACTCCGCCCGGCGCCTGAGAGTGCGCTTATTGAAGCGAGCACAGGCTACACAAGCCGAGACGTCGTGGTCTGGGCCAAGGCAAGGAAGACAGTAAGAGTGGAAATCCTTATGAGTATTTGTTTACCACAAGAAAGACAATTGTTAACTTTTTCAGTAATTTCTGACATCGACTGAGGCAAGAAAAGGTCCCCAACGGGGTACTTAGCTTTTTTGCTGACTTCAGAATCTAAGAATACAAGAGCTGACCGACCGGCACTTGCGAACTGCTTCTGCTTCGGGCACCGCGCAGCAAGAAAGACTGAAGAAAATGGCGTCGGCTGATGCTTATGTACTCCAGCCGCTCTGACGTCGGAGAGAAATGCGACATCAGCCGATGTCGGACCCAGACTTTGGAATCCGGCTGACCGAGGGCTGCCTGAGGCAGGACAACCCATATGTTATGACTGCAGTTGCATTCTTGAAGGACATCTCAATCACCACCTTGGGCATAAATGAAGGATTAGTACAAAGGGACACTAAAAAGGGCAAGCCATAAAGGCTTGTAGCTCAGACACCCGTCTGGCAAAAATGAGGGCTAACAAACCTACAGTCTTTCAAGAACAATGTTGCAAGGAAGCTGAAGCAGCAGCCTGAAAAGGAGCCTGGGTCAATTTTTTTAAAACAAAGATCTCAGGGAGAAGGAACAGGCTTGCTGGGAGGCCTAATATGAAAGACACCTTTACGAAATTGTTTAGCTTCAAAACCAGAAGCTAAAGAAGGTGATCAAGGCAGACAAACATTGATAGCTGATAAGTGGGCCTTAACAGAAAAATAAGCCAACCCAGCATGGATTAGTTGACACAGATGAGGGAATACTAAAGGAACATCCACAGAAAGTGGATCCAGTTTACGAGAGAGACACCAAACTGAAAACCTCTTCTATTTGAATAAGTAGGATTTCTTAGTAAAGGGTTTCCTGTCCTCTTCCATTTGAATAAGCAGGATTTCCTAATAGTGGGTTTCCTGTCCTGCAGGACCCTAAGCACGTCCTCAGAAAAAAGTTATTGGTATGGAATCAAAATCCTATCACCCACAGTGTCTGTTGAGAAGTGGACAGGTGGGGATGAATGAGAGATCCCTTGTCTTGTGTAAGTCTACCTTATGAGGTAACTTGTGGTGACTGCCCTTGATTAACTGCAAGAAGAGGGAACCAATGCTGTGTCAGCCAATAGGGAGTCACCTACAAGATTTTGTGAGCACCATGTTGTATTTTGAACATGACTTTTGGAATGAGGGGAGGGGGAGGAAAGGCAAAAAAGAAACACCCCCTCTTCCATGAAAAAAGGCCTTCCAAACCAGAGGACCTGGGACTCTGACACAAAAAATAGGAAGTTGTGTATTCAGAAGGGAGGCAAAAAGATCCATTTGTGGAGTACCCCACTGCTGGTGGACAATGTCCAGAAACAAATCCCGGTGAAACATCCATTCATGGGATTGAGTTATGGACCTGCTCAGAGAGTCTGCTAGAATGTTTTGACCTGAGGGAATGTAAACTGCCTGAAGTCTCACTTGATACTGTATAGCTACTCCCACACTAGGAGTGGCAACTGGCAAAGAAGATAAGATCTTGTACCCCCCTCCCCCAGTTTGCTGACATACCACATCACTTTGGTATTGCCTGTAAACACCTTGAGAGGTCCTGGAGAGAAGAAAGAATTAAAGGCCTGAACAGCCAGCAAAAGATCTGTCATTTCTTTGATGTTGATATGGTTAGTCTTTTTATTGATGAGGTGACCAGATTCCCTGTACCTTTATAGAGAAGAAAGTTGCTCCCCATCCCACATCTGAAGAGTCTGTGAACAGCTCCTGAGAGGGAAGAGGTGGTGGAACAACGGAACCCTGCACTGAGATTCAACTGATGAATCTATCACTGAAGTTCCAGCTTGAGACATGGAAGAAGAGGAGTTAAAAAATTGGGGGGGGGGGGCTGAGAACGCTGAAGCCAAACTGACTAGAAACCACTGAAGTTTTCTCATGTGGACCTTGGCAAAGGGGAGCATAGGAATGGTGGAGGCCATGAACTCCAAAGCTGTCAGAAACCCCCAGCTGTTGCTGAAACCATAGGAAGATGGGACTGAAAAAAAGGAGTGAGAGTTAGGGTCTTGGGGGGAGGCAGGGATGCCAGCATTGGAACAGTCTGGATCCTCTGCACCACAAAAAGATATGATTCTGCGAAGGAGTCAGAAAGAACTTTTTGAAATTTATAGTGAACCCCAGGCTCTGCAGAAGAGAGATGGCAAAATGAAGATATTATAGCAATATCTCTGAAAAGGATGCCTGAAACAGGAGGCTGTCCAAGTAGGGAATGACTTGCATCTCCCTTAGTCTGCAAAAAGCAATGACTGAAGGGAGGCATTTGGTGAATATCCTTGGGGCAGTAGAAAGGGCAAAGTAGAGAAATGAAAATGCCAGGAAGCAACAGAGAAACATAAACATTTCCTGAAAAGGAGATGAATAAGGATATGAAGGCAAGTATCCTTGAGGTCTAGAGACACTAGAATAACCTGAGGAATCTGAAGAGGTAACAAGGTCTGAAGGGACAACACTGAAAAGAAGGAACCTTCAAGAAAGGTATTTAGATGAGAGGTCCAGAACAGGTATCCAAGTTCCCTCTTTCAGGGAACCAAAAACTTTCTGAAGGAAAACCCCTTTCCCCTTTGGGAAACTGGAACTTTCTGAATAGTTCCCTTAGTCAAAATATCCTGAAGCACCCCTGGAAAGAAGGCCAAATATTCCTGAGGAGGATGAGGAATACCTATGAAAGGGGGAAGAGATTTACAGACCATGAAATACCCCAGGTGGATAATGGACAGAACCCAGGAATCCTGAGTAATCTTTAACCAGACAGGAGGAGACAGAGAAAGATGAAGTGAAAGAGGAATGTGACTAAGAAGAACAGGATAGTCAGACAGCACCTGGGTTGTCAGGAAAAGAAGACTACTGTGTCACAGTAGTCTGGGTAGCTATAGCAGAAGGAACCCACTTCCCACCTTATTTACCCTTGGGGGGATGGCGAGACTGCCTCCAAACAAAAGTCAGCTTATTACAGTAATTTCTCTGAAATTTAGGCACAGGAGAAACAAAAACATGTTTAACTTCCTGCAAGGCCTTGCCCTTATCCTGAAGAGACCTAAATCAGTAGCAGCTTCACCAAACAAGTGTTTGTTGTCAAGAGGAGTAGCCATCAACTAAGCCTTAATATCATCAGGCAAAGGTTGAAGCCGAAACCAGTTATATATCCTCATCATAGAACCAAAAGCAGCAGCTCAAGAAGAAGCCTCTGCTGTATCATAACTACACTTAATAGAATGGTGAGTTATCTGGGAAGAAGTCCCTAGCAGGGAAAGGGCAGATGTCTTCCCTTCAGAGTCATGGAGATCAGAAATTACCTAACAGGCTTGAGAAAGAGCAGCCAAAATATACCAGGACGGGTTTACCTGATAACACCGACATGCCAAAACACTGTCAATTAAATAACCGACACGACAAAACCAAAAAACAAAAGAAAGTTCAAAAACATGAAACTTCACATGCCCGACAAACCACAATCCCGGCAATCAACAAAACAAATACCTTTCCCCAAAAACACACACACAACACAAGCACACCAAAAACCTTACAAACCTACACTAAACCTTACATACACAACTATCTATGCACTAACCTTAACCCAAACCCTAACCCTAAGATCCGTCACTATCGCACACTTACCTTACCCGCACCATAACCCTAACTCACTTAATCCTCCTCTAACTCTTAACTCTGTCATTATCGCACACTTACCTTACCCACACCCTAACTCACTTAACCTGCCCCTAAACCTAACGTCCGTCACTATCACACACTTACCTTACCCATACCCTGATCCTAACATCCGTCCCTATCACACACTTACCTTAACATATTGGTGTTCTCAGCATTGGGATTCTCAACTGTCGGTCTTCTCCGTTGTCGATGTTCTGGTGTCGGTGTTCTCATCATCGGCGTTTAGAAATTTTGGCGTTTTCAGGTAGACCCACCAGAACACATGGGTCTGATAACTGATAGCCCTAAAAGCCAAGGTAGCAGAGGTATAAACCTTCTCACATAGCCTTTCCATAGTTCTGATGTCTTTACCAGAAAGAAGTAACTTAGTAGAAGGCAGCAACTGAGATGGCTTGTCAAATGCCACAGACACCACAAAGGGGTCAGCAGAAAGACAACTACAGAGAAATGTGCAGTCCAGGTTTCTTGGGGGCAGGAGGCTGGGAATCTGGGGCCTTAGATGCAGTAGAAAAGGCATCCAATGATGCAACCAAAACAGGAAGAACAGCAGAAAGTCTAGCAGAGTCCATTTGAAATAGCTCTTAAAACCTCTTCTGAACCTCAGAACACTGGGCACAATCACATTTAAAAAACTCCATCACTCTAGAGATTGTGCCCCCACAAGAAATATCCTCAAAAGGATTATTAGGACTTGTGGACTCCTATTCCTTAGACCCACAGTCCAAAGGAGATGGGGATCTGAGATGAATAAGCAAGTGAATCTTCATACCAATCCACCTCCACTTCAGAAGAATTCTGTTCCCTGGGTCTTTTAAGGGAAGTAAAGCACCAAGGGGGAGCAGGAACAGAAACTCCATGAGGAGGTTTCAAAGTCATAAGGGCATTAAACAATCCGAGTGAAGTTCTGCCATTCACTCTGAGGATCATTAGCAGCCACAGAAAAGTACAGTTTTGTACCTACCATAAATGTAGATGTTAGAGTGTTCACACTGCTGCAGTCATCACTTTTGGGTTATCCTGCCATCAGGCGGTCCCGCAGTCGGCCCGAGTTCCAAAGTCTTGGTCCGGCGTCGGTTGCTGTCACTTCTTCCCTGACGTCAGTGCGCCAGGGGTATATAAGATGCATTAGACGCCATTTTCTTCAGTTTTTCTTGCCCCAGATGTCAGGTGCCCCCAATAGGTAGGCAATACATATTTCTATATAAAAATATACAGATAAAAATAAAACAAAACCTTCAGCCACAAGCAAATACACCACAGAGGTTGTATAGGATAGAAAGGAATAGATAAATCCAGCTAGTTCAAAGGGGATGGATGGAGGGTAACCTGGACTGCAGTGTGAACACTCGAACATCTACATTTATGGTAGGTACAAAACTGTACTATGTTCGTGTTACACTGCTGCAGTCATCACTGTTGGGTTGAATCCCAAAGCTAAGGATGGGTGGTGGAACTAGACAGGGTTTGGAGAGGCTAGTAGGCCCTGCAGAACTGCAGTGGCAAAGCCAGCTCTGGTTTTAGAGTATAGAGGTAAGTGATAGTGCTTGGTAAAAGTGTGCATTGAACTCCAGGTGGCAGCCTCCAAAATATCCTTGGTTGGTACCCCTCTGAGGAAGGCTGTTGATGTTGCTGTAGCCCTGGTGGAATGGGGCCTGATGTTACCAGGCACAGATTTCCCATGGTGTGTGTAGCAGAAATGGATACAATGTCCTGTCCATTTTGAAATGGTCTGTTTTGAGATTGCTTTTCCTTGAGATCCTGCAGCATAGGACACAAAGAGCTGGTCAGATTTTCTGAAAGCCTTAGTTTTATCCAAGTAGTAACGTAATTGCCTGTGAATGTCCAAAGAGTGTAGGAGCCTTTCCCCTTTGTTCTGGGGGTTTGGATAAAAGGTGGGCAAATGAATGGTTTGGTTTAGGGCCACACTGGATACCACCTTTGGCATAAAGGAAGGGTTAGTTCGTAAAGAGACTCTGTTTTGATGAAAAATGATGAAAGGCTCCACTGCCATTAGGGCCTGTAGTTCTGAGACTCTTCGTGCTGAAGCTATTGCTAGCAGCAGGGCAGTTTTCCATGATAGGAACTGTAGATCAGCAGTGAAAGCTAGTTCAAAGGGCGAAAGTGTTAGCTTTTCCAGAACAAAGTTAAGATCCCAAGTTGGTGTTGGTGCTCTCCAGGGCGGTCTTATGTTCTTAGCCCCTCTGAGGAACTGTCTTAGTAATGGATGTGAAAATATAGGAGGATCTGTGTTGAATTGAGCTGAAATAGCTGAGGCGTGGATCTTAATAGATGAGAAGGAAAGTCCTTTCTGCAACATCTCAGTTAAATATTGAAGAATCTGAGGAATATTTGGGACAAGGGGAGTTTGGCCTTTAGCCTGGTTCCAGGCACAGAATCTTTTCCATTTGTCTGAATAGACTTTCCTGGTGCTAGGCCTTCTGGCCTCCAGAATGACGTCCATCACAGCTTTAGAGAGAAGTGTTGACTGGTTATTTAAGCAATTTGCCATGCAGCTAGTTTTGCTATGTGAGCAGGTGGGGAATTGTAGGCAAAATCCATGGTGGGCCTTCAGCCATGTTCCTTAGTATTGGATACCAGTGCTGGCGTGGCCAGTCTGGAGCAATGAGTATCATTTGTGGCCTCTGTAATCTGGCTTTCAGCAGCACCTTTGCCAGAAGAGGCAGTGGAGGAAAGGCATACACTGTCAATGTTTTCCAACTGAATGAGAGGGCGTCCACTTTCCAAGCTACTGTGTGGTATGTCCTTGTGCAGAATTTCCATAGTTGGTAGTTTTGGGGGGGAAGCAAACAGATCTATGTCTGGGCTCCCCCATTTTTGAGTTATCATTGCGAATACTTGTGGATCTAATTTCCACTCGTGAGGATCTGTGATGTTTCTGCTTAGATCGTCTGCCAGTGTGTTTTTCTTTCCTGGCAGGAATTGTGCTTGTAGTTGAACTTGGTAGGTCAGTGCTGTGTTCCACAAGGTCATTGCTTGTCTGCATAGGGGGTAGGAGTGTGTGCCCCCTTGCTTGTTTATGTACTACATCACTGTGGTGTTGTCCGTCTTTACTAGGAGTTGTCCTGGATGTAGAAGGTCCTTGAAAGCTGTTAGGACATTTTGTACAGCTAGCATCTCTTTTTGATTAATATGCAGATGCCTTTGGTTAGCAGGCCATTTGCCCTGAACACACTGTCCTGCCATGTGTGCTCCCCAGGCATAATCCGATGCATCTGTTGTTATAGTTTGCCTGGCTGTGGGTAAGGTGAAAGGCTGACCCTTGTTGAGGTGAAATGCCTGAGCCCACCACAGAAACTCCTGTTGAAGGCAGGGAATGAGTGGAATTTTTGTTTCCAAGCTGTGGCTGTGTTGAGACCATACGCTTTTCAGATACCATTGTAATTTCCTCATATGCAGTTTTGCAAATGGTATTAGAAGTATGCAAGATGCCATGAATCCCAAGGCCTGCAGAATTTTTCTTGCAGGGAGTTGGGTCTTTGTTGCCATCATTTTGAAGTACTGAGTCAGATGTCTTTGCTTGTCTGGCGTGAGGTAAGCCATCTGGGCCGTTGTATTTAAGCTGGCATCCAGGAATATTATGTCTTGTGAGGGCAATAGTTTTTACTTCTTTTCGTTTACTGTGTACCCTAGGTAACTTAGAAGATTTTTGACAAACGCCAGATGCTTTAATAGAATGTCCTTGCTTTCTGCTTGAATAAGGCAGTCGTTCAGGTATATATATATTTGAATCCCTCTTTGTCGGCAGTATGCAATTACTGTTGCCAGGCATTTTGTGAAGACCCTGGGCGCAGTAGATAAGCCAAAGGGCAGTGCAGAGAATTTTTAGTGGGTTGAACCTGCAATAAATCGGAGGTATCTTCTGCAATTTTGTCTGATAGGGACATGCAGGTATGCCTCCTTGAGGTCGAATGTTACTAGCCAAGCCTTCTTGCCCAGCATGGGAAGAAGTTGCTGTAGTGTTAGCATCTTGAATTTGGGTACTTCCAGGTATGTGTTCAGAATTGAGAGGTCCAGAATGGGTCTCCAGGCTTTGTCCTTTCGGGGAACTAAAAACAGTCTTGAGTAAAATCCTTGTCCTTGCTCCTGTGTAGGAACCTGCTGAATGGCTCTCATGTCCATGAGAGCTGAAATTTGCTTTTGAGCCTCTGTCCACTGATTTGGTGGCAGGTTTGGCATTCCTTTTCTCCTTGTAAAGTGTGAAAGTGGAATCTGTAGCCTTGAGATACAATATTTAGGACCCATTTGTCTTTTGTGATGATGTGCCAATTGCCTGTAAAAAGAGCTAATCCCCCCCCCCCCCCGGGAGCTGCCAAGAGGATTTTGCTTGGTAGTCTGAGGGGTAAGTCATTGTGTTTGTCTTCTGGTAGCTTGAGACCTCTCTTCTTCTCCTTTTTGGGTTGTGGCACTCCACTGTCGAGGCTGGTAAGAGCCTTGTGGCTGGCCCCTGCCTCTTGGGTGTCTGTATCTGCCCCTCTGTGGTCTGGCAGAAGCTGGAAAGGACCAGTTATTGGTTGGCCAATTTCTACTGAAACGAGGAGGTTGAACCTGTAAAAAATCCTTGACCGTCTGCATAGATTTTGCCTTATCCTCCATTTTCTTTAAAACTTCTTCTGCTTTTACACCAAATAAAACATCCTGCTGTAAGGGTGCATCCAATAACTTTGCTTTAACATGATCAGGCAAAGTTTGTTCTTTTAACCAAGCATGCCTACGTATGACAGACCCTGTCACTGCTGCTCTACAAGAAGCTTCCAATGAATCAAATCCACATTGCAAGGTATGTTTTCCCACTTGTTCAGCTGAATGTAACAAATCTTGCATTTCCTTGTAATCTGGTTGGTCTGTATGTGCGAGCATTTTTTGTTTTAATTGAGACATCAGATATTGTTGATATTTCATCATGTGAAAGTGACAATTTAAGGCCCTCATAGCTAAAGTAGCTGAGGTATAAACTTTCTTTCCCCATCTGTCTAGTGCTCTAGAATCCCTTTCAGAGGGCACAGGATTTTTAGCAGTTGAGGCTTTAACCCCTTTGGGACCCTGGGAAATGGTTTCTGGGTCAGCAACAGGGCTTTTATGCAGGAATTTGTGTGAGTCAGGGACTCTGTAGTATCTGTCTGGTTTGGCTGGTGCAGGAAGTAGTGAATCTGGGTTAAGGCTAGATTCTGAATGAACATCATCCACAATGTCTAACACAGGTGGAATTGCAAGTGGTCTGTGCTGGGGTAGTAAAAGGAACTCTCGGAGCCTTTTCTTAGAATCAGAGTAATCCTGGCCTTCCCAGTGGAAATGTTCCCTCATAGTATGTAAGGTTTCCCCAAAAGAGAAGTCTTCTGGGGGAGATGCAGAAGCGGTAGACTCTTCAGCATCAGAATCTTCATAAGGGGGAAAGAAATATTCTGTTCCTCAGAAGAGTCTGAGGAAAATGAAACCTGGTCAGAGGAAGCGTAGTCCTCCTCCTGCCTTGGCCTTTTATCAGGAGGGGGATGGGAACCCCTGATTAGGGTAATTAAATCTTCAGCCATCTTAAGCATCTGTTTCCTAGGCATGGGGCCTTGTGCTGGAGACTGCTGTGCAGTCTTCTTTGTTTTTAAAGGAGTTTTCAGTTTTGCATAGGATTTAATAGTGAGTGTAGTCGGTCTGAAGACGCCTTCAGCAATTGAAGGCGTTTCAACCGCACCGGAATCTCCTTCAGGTATGGAGTCGGAAGGGCCTAAAGGTAAAGGTTGTGGAGGCCTAGTAATCTCCGCTTGTGAATTGGATGTCGCCTGGGGTTCTAAATCAACGGTCGTTAGTGGCTGCATAGGCGCCTCACTGAAAACAGGAGAACCGGCGACTGGCCTGGCAGAGGCCTCGGAATCCGGTTTGGATTTCGGCTGCCTGTCCTTATCTTTGCGTTTTTTATGTATTCCCGTTGTCGGTTGCTCCGACGGCATGGTATAATTAAATTTCCTACCAAAATAATGTCGGGCGAAATCAAACAGACATTTAATAGTACGTTTATTAAACCTAGCACAAAACCGACAACCTGTGACGTCGTGGTCTGGGCCTAGGCAAGGAATACAATAAGAATGAAAGTCCTTATGAGGTATTTGCTTCCCACAAGAAATGCAATTGTTAACTTTTTCTGACATCGGACTGAGGCAAGAAAAGTTTCCCCAACGGGGTACTTAGCTTTATGAAGACTTCGGTCTGAAATTCGATTTGAAAATCTCAGGAGTCGGCCCACTGGCACTTGCGAGCTGCTAATGCTTTGGGCACCGCGCGGCAAGAAAGACTGGAGAAAATGGCGTTGGATGCATCTTATATACCCCTGGCGCACTGACGTCAGGGAAGAAGCGACAGCAACTGACGCCGGACCAAGACTTTGGAACTCGGGCCGACTGCGGGACCGCCTGACGGCAGGATAACCCAACAGTGATGACTGCAGCAGTGAAACACGATGAACATCATGCTTTGTTTTTTTGTTTCTTTTTTAAAGGGATCTTCGCCTTGTAAAATTTAAAGGTTCAGACCCTGGATGACATTCAATAATTGTAGTCGTACCTTCCTCTCTAACCAGAATCTCAGGAATATCCTTAGGCTCTTCGAAAATAATCAGCCATGGTTCCCCCTGAACATCTGAAGCAGACGTCTGCAAGGTCTCCAGGGATGTGCAAGAGGTTGGATCCATGCCTGCCTCCAAAATGGTCATGGCAGAGGAATCCAATGGTGGAGCTGGGTGATCCTCTGGGCTTTCACTAGCCTCAGGAGAGACAGCCGGTGGAGGCAGCACAGTAGACGAATCAGACCTAGATTTCTTGGCCTATTTCTTCACAGATGGCTGACCCTCGGAATGTAAGTTCCTTCCATGCTGTCTTTCACTAAAAGCTTAAGACGTTGGCTCTCCAAGTACAAGGGAGACAGGAAAGCAGACTATGGAGAGTCTTTGAAACGAAAGCTTGACAAACTGATTAGGAGATATGGTCATGGCACTAAGACAAAATAAGCACAGTTCATGATGGTCTTAATGGGGAATCTGTCTCCTGCACTGGCATTTACCCTTTCTAGATGACATGAAACTCCACAAGCAACAACACAAGAAAAAAGATAAGAGCAAAAACCCCAATGGGGCACTTATCAGAAATGGCTTGGTGAAGCAGCAAAGAAGCAGGTGTTCAGACTGAAAAAAAAAAAAACAACGGCATTTGGACTGGCGGCAAAAAAGTTCTGAGGATGGTATATCCAGATGTCACCTTTATGCCCTAAGCTATATGCAGGGAGCATACATGTGACGTACGGTGCAACTTAAAGCAACCTGAAAGCTTTGGTATACTGGCTAGATGTCGGGCTGCCCTTGGCAGGGGATCCCTTACTGTAATGAATACTGCAACAGTGAAATAAAAGGACATATAATGCTACAACATATCCAACTAATCCCTACCTCTACCACAAATACAAGGAAAACTGCCAGGGGAAATGAGAGACTCTAAGGGAGTATAATGAAGGAACTCCTGCTGTCTGGTCTTCACAGAAGGGAAGACTCACCAAATCAACAAGATGGTTGGGGCAGGAGGGCAGGGAGGTTGAACCAGACAGAGACAGTCAACACTGATTTATTGCTATGGTGAGTACATAACTTTCGTACCCCGATGTTGTCTGCTCCATCTGGATTTAACCTGTGAGACAGAGCCCCCAGCCACAGCAATTCCTCAGGAGGAACTAATTAACGATATTCCGCAACACAGTAGAACCAAAAGAAGCCCTGGACATGGACTGAATGTCCAGCTTATAATGCAACACAAAAGTGTGATGACTCAACCAAGTAGCAGCAGTTCAAATATCATCAATAGGCACTATAGAAAGAAAAGCTTTAGTCCTAGTTGTATGACCTTTAGGCTTTTATAGAAGAGTCTTGCCTTTCAAAGAATATGCAAACAAAATACAATCTGACAGCCACATGGATAAAGTTACTTTAGACACATGTGAACCCAGCGTGGATTTTGAAAAGGAGGCAAACAACTGGCTAGACTTCCATGACATAGTCAAGATAAAATTTTATTGGTCTATGCACAGCTGAACAATGCAAAACGTATTTACCTTTGATGGAAAAACTGGGAAAACACAGGAATATGAATGAAGCTGTTAAGTTTATTCTAAGAAGCTACCTTAGGTAAGTATGGGTTTGTATGAAGAGAAAATTAAGTAAGGATGGGAAAAATCAAGTGCTTGCAATACTGAAACCATTTTGGTAGAGGCAATTGTCACCAAAACCAAAGTTTTCCAAAACAACAGCCTCAAATACAAGGAGGCTGAAAGTTCAAAAGGTGGGCCAGTTAAAAACTGAAGAACAAAAGGCAGATCCCAGGGAGAAACTGATCCCATTCTGGTGGATGAAGAAGTAGAAATAGAAGTTATGTCCTTACCATAACGTTCCATGTGGAGTGTTCATCTCGCCTTTGTTCTTACACATGGGTTCGGAGCCGATCCTCGGCTCCGTGTCGGCCGCTTGCAAGCTCTGCATCGAGAAGAAGCTTGAGACAACCTAATACCCACAATCCCCCTCTGCCTTTACCTCAGATCTAGTTTGCAAGCAAACCAGTAGTCAGAGAGAGCACACTCATGCTTACATCACATATGCACAGAACTAAGAGTCTATATATACATATACACATATACACACATGTCAACTATATACACAACAACTGCAATGCAGAAGCAGAATGCTCCAGGTCAGGCACCAAACTGAACGTTCTTCCTAAGGGCGGGAGGGTGGGAATGTAAGAACAAAGGCGAGATGAACACTCCACATGGAACGTTATGGTAAGGACATAACTTCTATATGTGATAGTGTTCAATCTCGCCGTTTGTTCTTACACATGGGTAGCGTCCCTAGCTCCTTGTTCCTGAGGAACTCACGGAAGGACGTTCTTGAGCACAGTGGAACCAAAGGTTGCCCTGTCCCTAGAAACCTTGTCTACCTTATAATGAGAAATGAATGTATGTGGCTTAGACCAAGTAGCAGCCGCACAAATAGCGTCTAGTGGTAGGCGGGCTGCATGAGCCAGGGATGTAGACACTGACCTTGTGGAATGTCCTTTGGGTTTGTGCAAAAGAGTTTGATTTGAAGAATCATAGACATAGATGATACAATCAGTTAACCACTTAGAAAGAGTTCTTTTGGTAACCGCTACTCCTTTCCTGTTATCAGCAAAGGCTACAAAAAGTTGATCAGTTTTTCTGTGATCTTTTGTTCTATCCAAGTAAAACCTTAGCTGTCTGTGAACATCTAATTTGTGCAACATATACTCCATTTTATTGGAGTGATTCTTGAAGAAAGTGGGTAATTCAATGGACTGATTAATATTATTAATAGAACAAACTTTAGGAAGGAAGGATGAATTAGTGCGAAGAGAAACTCTGTCAGAGTGAAAGATCAAATAAGGGTGCTTAATGGAGAGAGCTTGAAGTTCAGATACTCGCCTAGCGGATGTAATGGCTACCAAAAAGAGTCTTCCATGACAAAAATTTCAATGGGCAAGAGGAGGCTGGTTCAAAGAGGGGCAGCATTAACTTAGATAACAATAAGTTTAGACTCCAAGGTGACGTAGGAGATCTAATTGGTGGTCTAATATGAAAAGCCCCTTTTAAAAAGGCTTTACAAAGTCTGTGGGCCATAACAGGAGCCCCACATTCTTCCACATGGAAATTAGAAATGGCAGCCAATTGAACTCTTAATGTGGCAGGAGAAGCACCCTGATGGAACAAGTCTGTTAAAAACTCTAATATTTTATTCAAAGGAGCTATAACAGGGTCCACTTGCTGTGTATTTGCCCAGAATACAAAGCGCTTCCATTTACTAGTATATGTTTTAGTAGTGGAAGCTTTATGAGAAGCCACTAATATATTCTGAACTGCAGGCGAAAGAAGATCAGACCTGGCTAAGTTGGGAATTGGAGCAGCCAAGCTGCTAGATGGAGGGACAAGAGCGAGGGGTGAGGAGCCCCTGACGAGTGAGTCAATAGATCTGGCTCTGGGTCCAGGATCCAGGGTCCCAGAATGCAGTGGGTCAGGAGGAAGGGGAACCAAATTTGACGAGGCCAGAATGGGGCAATGAGGATTATTGTCCTGTGTAGGTTTTGGCTTTCTGGAGAAACTTTGATATCAGGGGGAAGGGAGGAAATGCGTACAGGAGTCCCGGAGGCCAATCGTGAATCAGTGCGTCCCTGGGGACTTCCCTGGAGGGTAATAGGGCAAAGTAGCTTCTGCATTTGGCGTTCATTGGAGACGCAAACAGATCGCAGGAAGGCTGGCCCCACGCATGCGAAAAATCTTTTTCGCAACTGACTGTTTTAGGGACCACTCGTGCGGTAACAGAATTGCTCTGCTCAGCCTGTCGGCTATGACGTTGGATGACCCCAGGATGTGCGTTGCTATCAGAAAGCGACCCGTGGACTCCGCCCATTGCCAGATTCTCATGGCCTCTCTGCATAGCTGATAGGACTTGGTTCCCCCCTTGCTTGTTTATGTACCAGACTACCGACATGTTGTCCGTCTGAACTGCAATAGTTCCCAGAGGAAGAAGGGGAGCAAAGTGTTGCAACGCTAGAAACACTGCCCTCAACTCTAGAACATTGATGTGCAGATTGTACTCTAAATTGGTCCATTCGCCTTGGACTGTCTGTCCCTGAAAGATGCCCCCCCACCCTATCAGGGAAGCGTCCGTGGTCACCGTAACTGTAGGCGTGGGTAGCACAAATGGTCTCCCCTTGGAAAGGTTGCATGTCTGAAGCCACCAGTTTAGGTGTGTTTTGCATGTGTTCGTTATAAGAATCTCGTGTGTTAGAGGTAGTTGTTGGAACGACCATTGTGCAAACAGTAGCCATTGTAGGACTCTCATGTGCAGTCTTCCCAAGGGTATTGCAATAAGAGAAGCTGACATGAGTCCCAAAACCTTCAGTACCAGTTTTGCTGGGGATTTCCTGGACAAGAGAAGAAGACGTATGTGAGTCTGAAGTGAAAGTATCCTTTCTAGAGGAAGTCTTAGAATTAACTGATGTGTATTTAATTCCGCTCCTATGAATAAGATACTCTGTGATGGCTGTAGTAAGGATTTTCCGAAGTTTACGGAAATTCCTAGGTGAATACACAGTTGAAGAGTATAGTCTCTGGCCTGTACTAGTTGACGCTGGGTGGTGGCAGAAAGGAGCCAGTCGTCCAGATACGGAAACACCTGGAATCCCTGGCGTCTCAAGTGAGACGCTACCACTGCCATGCATTTGGTGAAGACCCTGGGGGCTGAGGTCAGACCAAAGGGCAGGGCTCGAAACTGAAAGTGACTGGCACCCAGCCGGAAGCGCAAATGATCTCTGGATGCCCTGGCCATTTTGATGTGGTAGTATGCATCCTTCAGATCTACTGAGCACATCCAGTCGTCCTTCTGTAAGAATGGAAGGATCGATTGAAGCGTGACCATTCAGAACTTTTCTTTCTTGACGAAGGTATTGAGGTCGCTTAGGTCCAGAATGGGCCTCCAGTCCCCTGTTTTCTTTGGAACTAAAAAGAACCTTGAGTAAGTCCCGAATCCTTTTTGGTCCGCTAGGACTGGTTGGATAACTCTTTTTTCTAGCAGCTTTGAAATTTCTATAGCTGCTGGCTCTCGCAGATGGGGCGGTACATCTGGGAGTCTTTTCTTTGGAATGGGATGTGATAGAAAAGGTATATTGTAACCTCTGGTAACCACGCTTTTTACCCACTTGTCTGTAGTTATGTTTTGCCAGGCCTGAGGGTATAAAGCTAGCGACCCGACTGCCTCCAGAGCAGGACAGTCGGGCCTCCTCTCAGGAGTGCTGGAAAGGTTTACCAGGGAGTGTATCCCTGTCACCTTGATTCTGCGGACCCCCTCTGCCGCCAGGGCGGCGTCTTCCACCTCTGCCCCCTCCTCTGCCTCTAGAAGGGGCATCACCCTGTGTGCCTGGTAAAGATCCTTGGGGTTTTCGAAACCACATTTTTCCACCACGTTGCCCTTTGGGGTACGGTCTGGTTGGGGTGGAAAAACGGACTCCGACAGCAGACAGAGTCTTTCCCTCCTGCTCACACCGGGTAAGGGTCTCCTTTACTTTGGGGCCAAAAGAGTGGCACCGTCAAATGGGGCGTTAGTAAAGGAAGACTTGAAGGCTTCCGCAAATGAACATAAGCGCATCCAGGATTGTCTGCGAAGAGCAATCACTGAAGCTGCTGCCCTACTCGAACCTTCGGCTGCGTAAGAGATCAGCCTCATGGACGAGTTCACAATGGATGTAAGGGTATTAAGTTGCGCTGTCACTTTCTCTGAGACAGCAGCATCTGTAGTACCCTGGAGGGTTATCTCCCAACTCTTTGACTAGATCCCTCTGTAGTCGTGTAAAGTGGGTCAAATAGTTCAGGGATCGCATGGAAAAAGCCGCTGAACTAAAATGCGCTTCCCATACCTGTCCATAGTCCTAGAATCTTTATTAGGGGATGGACAGATGAGGAAGATTCCGACATCTCCTTTTCGTGGCGCTGCCACCACCATAGCGTCCACTGGAACTCCTTTTGTCAAGTAAGTCTTGTCCTGGGGTGCAGTGATATACTTATTGGGTTTCCTTGGGACTGGTTCCACTGTGTCAGGAGCCTCCACGCCCTTGAGCAATAAGTTCCATTAATTCATCGGGCGGAGTGACCCAGGAGGAGGAAGGGCGAGCACCGAATGCCTTCAGCAAGACTGACTCATCCTCAGAAGGGGGGAGGGACTGCCAGTCACCTCTCTGTTTCAGGATCTCCAATATGTCAGAAAAAGAGACATCTTCTGAAGGTGACTTAGGGGACCCTTCTGACTCATCTAAGTCAGTATCGGATGTCAAGGATTCTTGTGGAGAATCTAAGTGTCTCCTCTTACACAATCTTTTCCTAGGGACTTCTTCGTGGGGAGCATCCGAAGAAGCCTCCGAGGAAGAGGGGGCACCCTCCAGGGGTGGCTGAGACACCGGTGCTTGACGCTTGGATGTGGCCGTGGGTGCAGAGGAGGATAACGGCCCTTTATGGGGAGGAGAGGTTGCTTCTACTGATGTGGTTGTCTGGGTAGACAACACCTTCCTCATTAGATCGCAAGCCCCGGGTCCCGAGTCGAAGAATCTCCCGGTTCAAGAAATGGGAAGAATCCCCGAAACAGGCACCGAAGGCATCGACCCAGAGGACGGAGCCGAATCGATCCGCGCCGAGGCCCCGAGGGGAAGAGTCGGAACCGAAACGTCGGTTCGACTCTCGGCCCCGGAACCAAGGACAGATCGTCGGCTCCAAGACTCCGGTACCGGGTCCGACGGAGTCGAGGTAAGAGGAACAGACCGAGAAAAGGACGGTTCTGGACCCAAGGGCTCCACAATCAGAAGATCAACCTCTTCCGGCTCCAAAGACTGGACAGGTCTCGGAGGAGGAATGGATGGAGACAATGGGAGGCCTTCAAGTTTCGACACCAACTGGGTGGAAACTGAAATAAGTTTGGATAGGGCCGAATGCTCCAATAACTTCTGCACCACACGATCCACATCGACATCGGAGAGCTTAGAAGAAGAACGGGTCGAAGGAACCGAAGACGGAGCCGACCTCAATAGAGTCGAGGGAGGGAGCTCCATCACCGGTTCCAAGACTCGAGGCTCAGGAACTGACACCAGTTGAACACTCGGGCCCGAAGTCTGTGGAACCAGTGATCTAACTTTACTCGAAGAGCTCGGAGCCGATGACTTGGGCTCCGACGTCTTCGATTCCTTCGAGGATTTGGATGCCTGGTCTGAAGCATCCAGAGCCTCCTGAAAGGAAGGTTTTAATAACCCCCTGTCCATGAGTTTCCTGCGCCTATCTGTCATGACCCTCCCACTAAAAGAGTGACAAATTGAACAGTCCTCTTGTAAGTGGAGAGGGCCAAGGCAGTAGACACAGGAACTATGGTTGTCAGTAACTGACATTTTTTGGCCACACTGGCAACGCGTTTAAAGCCTGATTTAATTTTCTCAGACATCTTACAGGAAAGAGAAAAAGTCAAGTCCAGTATAAGAGACAAATCCAATAGAAAAAAGTCGAATCCGATGTATATGTCAGTCCGGTTGTCAAATTTAAGTAAGGGGTGGTAGGCCCCGAAAAACTCTAACCAGTTAAATAAACTTAACGGTACCGAGAAATTCTACCTACACACACACATACACTATGTCTACCAAAAGGTACTTTTAGAACAAATTTTTCTAAAATATAACAAAATTAAAGTTATATCTTATCTCAAGTTGCTCGAGCTAGATCCCAGCGATGCGAACGCAGCAGCGGCAAACTAGATCTGAGGTAAAGGCAGAGGGGGATTGTGGGTATTAGGTTGTCTCGAGCTTCTTCTCGATGCAGAGCTTGCAAGCGGCCGACACGGAGCCGAGGATCGGCTCCGAACCCATGTGTAAGAACAAACGGCGAGATTGAACACTATCACATCAATACTTTTAAGAGAAGCCAAGGACATACTATCTTTACTGATATGAAAGTTTGAAATAGCAGCTAACCGTACCTCGATAGTAGAGAAGGTATAGCCTGAGCTGGACAACTCAGCCATGAAATCCATAATTGACTCCAAGGAGGCAGAGAAGGGGTCAAGTCCCAGAGTCTCTGCCCACAAAACAAATCTCTTCCATTTACTGGTATTCACTTTTGTAGTGGATTCTTTCTAAGAAGAGGACAATACATGAACCACCACCTGTGAAAGCCTGGATTTCCTGGCCATCAAGGGAACTGGAGCAACTATGCTGTCAACTTGAGGGACTGGAGACTGGGGGGATCCAGCCCGGCTGGATGACAGATGAGGTCCAGAATGGGATCTAAAACCCAAAGGGGATGCTTCAGAAGAGGCCAAAGGAAGGGAAACAACACCTGGTGAGGCCAAAAGGTGGCGATGAGGATCACTGAAGCTCAATGGGGCTGCTTTCTGAAGAAACTTCATTATCAAGGGAACTGGGGGATAAGCGTAAAGGATACCTGGGGCCAAGCAAAAATCAGCACATCCCTGGGTGCCTGTCGTGGAGGAGAAACAATGGTGTAACAACTGTTGCACTTTGTGTTGGACAGGGATGGAAACAGGTCACAACATGGAGTGTCCCAGCACCAAATAATCCAAACTGTCACAGACAGATTTAGGGACCACTCTTGAGGCAATAAGATGTTCTTGCTGAGGCTGTCGGCCAGAATGTTGGACTTCCATGGGGTATGTGTTGCCACCAGAAACTGCTGAAAGGAGATCTCCCACTGCCAAACACTCATGACCTCCTGACAAAGAAAATAAGAATGTGCTCCCCCTGTTTGTTGAGATACCAGAAGACATGTTGTCTGTCTGTACCTCATTCGCACCTCTGGGGTGGATGTCTTGAAAATCCTGCAATGTTGGAAGGACTGCTATCATATCTAGAACATCAATGTGAATATGAGCCTCTTTGGAAGACCAAGACCCTTGAACTGTCTTCTTTTCGAAATGTCCCTTCGCCCCAGTAGAGGCATCTGAGGTGACTGTAGTTAAAGGAGAAGGAATTACAAATCGTCTCCCTTGCTCCACGAATGCAGAATGTAACCACCACGGAATCTGCTTGTGACACACTCTCATTAGCCATATAGGGAAATCCAACTGGTGTGTTCGGAGGAATCAATGAATGGCCACAGTCCATTGCAGGGTCCTCATATGATATCTGGCTACAAGGACAAATCCTACTGATGCTGCCATATGACCCAGAAGTCTGAGAAGCACATGAGCAATTGATTGCGGAGTTGCAAGCATTGCCATAGCCAGAGCTCGAAGACTGAAAATTCTGGAGCTTGGGAGGCTGGCAATTTGATGAACCATGTCCAGATGACATCTTATGAACTATAAAACTTGTACAGGCTGAAGGCTCAATTGGGGTAGTTGGCTATAATGTGCAAGTTGTTGCAGAGATGGAGCAAGGAATCCCTGGACAAGATCAATGATGTCTTTGTGGGGTCAGTAAGGAGCCAATTGTCCAGGTATAGGAAGACTGAAATCCCTGCAGCTGAAGTCAAGCTTTGACTACTGCCATACACTTAGTGAACACCCAGGGGGGGCTGTGATGAGTCCAAATGGCAGGGGCCTTTACTAGTAATGACTGGCTTCTGGCTAAAAGTGAAGGAACCTCTGGGAACATCGATCTATTTTGATATGATGGTAGCCATTCTTGAGGTCAATTGCGCTCATCCAATCATCATTTTTCCTCAGCTGAGGTAATATGGACTGTGACCATCTGGAATTTGGTCTTTTTGATGGACTGGTTTAGCTTGCACGGCCCTAATACTGGTCTGTAGGCCTTTATTTTCTTTGGTACTAAAACGAATCTGGAAGAGACCTCAGATCCTGTCTGGTCTGGTGGGACCTCTTGAATGACTCAACTTGCAAGCAGGTTTTGGATCTATGCTGCTGTGTAATGCTTCTGAAGGGGTGGAACATCTGGAAGATTTCTTGGAAGACATTTTAGAACTGCTAAAAGGGGGCTGACATAAGCTCTGAATATGAATCTTAACACCCAGGCATCTGAGGTGATGGCCTCCCAAGCTTTCAGGTGGTGAGCTTGACGACCCTGACTACCTTCAAAAGTGAGCAATTGGGCAACCCTTCAGGATCACTGAAAGGGCCTGTCAGAAAAGGCACTGTGGAAGTCCTGATTCTGTGGACCACCTCTGCTCCTCGGGTGGCATCTGTTATGATTCTCTCCTGTCCTTGGGAGGAACCTTCCAGAGGAGAGTCCTGGGAAGAGAAATGTGACTTCCTCAAGAAGAGTCATTTACCCCCTTTCTGATTCTTACAGGAGGATTGCTGGGGGTTGAAAAGTGAACTCTGATGGCATACAGTACTTTCCCCTCTTGTTTGCTACTCTTCAGTGTGTCCTTAACCTTGGCTCCACACAAAGATGACCCATCAAAAGGGGCATTGATAAAGGATGCTTTGAAGCAGTCCACAAAATTGCACTGCCGCATCCAGGTGTGGCACCTCAATGCAATACCGGAATCTGTCGCTCTGGATGCTCCAGCAGCTGTGTTAGAAATGAGTCTCATAGAAACACTGGTGATGAAAGTCAAGATGGATAAAGAGTCTCCAGCTTCTTCTGGGTATCCAGAGACTGCTGTGTCTTGAGGGTGCTTGACACTTTTGAGACAAAATCTTGAAGGAAGTTTGCTTGCTGTACTCAGCTTAAATATTGCTGATCTCTGCATTTTAATTTGACTTGAAGTTTTTCATTTAAGGTATGATTACTTCTATTTTGTATCTTATTGTTGTATTACATTTGTTTTGTTTTAGGTTTTCTGTTCTGTTGGAGTTTTAAGAGGTCTTCGCTAGGGTCACTTACAAAACCTAGCAAAGAATTCCTTTGCAAACCATGAAAAACATCAGCTAATTAGTGGGAGAAGCTGATAAATAGCATTCCTCAGTTAGCTAGAAATATCTCTGTTTATCTCGAGAACTTGTTTGGCTTGCTTGCTGTCCTATGCCTGAATATTGCTGATCTCTGTCTGCATTTTATTCTCACCCACCCATCCAACTGTTGTTGTATTCTTAAACTTGGTAGCTTTTGAGTTGCTCACTCCTACTATAAATCTGATTTTGGACACTCCTCCCATTCCCATCTCATCAGCTCATTCTACTGAGTACAGAGAGATCATTTGGGAAGGCCAACCTTAACATTTAATTATCTTCTGTTTCCTCCCTTCCCACTTAACTTAAAAAAAAATCACAATTTATTCAGCTGCTTTTACTGTATTTGTTTCTTCCTACTTTAATACTTTATTTTACTTTTGCGGCTTCTTAAAAGTATTCAATTGTATTTATTCTGCTGTATTTACTACTGCTTGTTAGTGTGTGATTAAATTGCAACTGTTATTCTAAGCCTCTTAGTTTTGGTAAAAGCACTTGGGCTTCAGGCCAGTTCTTTTATATTAAAAAGGTTTGTGGTCTTCTATACTCTTGTGGCAGGAGAGGTTGCTTGCATCCCTCTAAGTTGTGAATTGCTGGTTAAAGGCTTAGTGTGTCTGTTATTCTAAAAGTGTCTTAGTTCTGGTTTAAGTGCTTGGGCTTCAGGCCAGTTATTTTACATTAAGAACGTTTGAGATCTACACTCTTATGGGAGGAGAGGGAAGCCTCTGCCATTCTGAACTGTTGCTGGTTGAATGCTTATTGGACCTGCTTATTTGAACTTTGTTTTCCTGGAAATTGTTGCACTTTGCTTGCTGTATAACTTGAGCACTAAACCAGGCCATCTTTTGTTGGAGATGGTTCCCCTGCACCCTAGTGGCAGGAGTGTGCAGTTAGAACTCATCCAACTGAAAGTTGCTGGAACAGGGATCAGTTTCAAGCTTTTTTATAGGTTAATTTGTTTAAATCAGTTTGCTCTTATTTGCTACATAAGCACCATGTTTGCATGGGTTTGTGCTTGTTTTAGCAAAACTCTACAGAGTTTGGTGACCAGCTACTGCTCTGCTGTATTTATCTGATCAATCCAAGGCATCTGCTGATCTCTGCAAAACCTAAGTAGAATTTTTTACTGTATATTATTGCACATTTGAACTGCATTTTTACCATATCACTGCTTATTTGAACTGTTTTTTTTTCTGTAGTTGTTGCACTTTGATGTAGCATAGACTAGATTCAGACCTGCTGAATATGGTTCTGTTTGTATAACTTGAGCACTAATCCAAGCCATCTTTTATTGGAGAGGCTTTCCCTGCACCACAGTGGCAGCAGTGTGCAGTTACAACACATCCGATTGAAGGTTGCTGGAACAGGGCTCAGGTTTTAGCTTTTTTATTGGTTAATTTGTTTAAATCAGTTTGCTCTCATTTGCTACACAAGCACTGTGTTTGCACACATTTTCAACTTGTTTGAGCATCATGCACTGCCGAGCAGTAGTGAGCACCACTGGCAGTTATAGAACAAACACTTCTGCCTGCACATTTTCCCTTAGTACTCAGCTGCTGCTCCATCGGTGAGTTCTCACTACTGTCCTTCACTGACAGGTGATACATTCAGTGAAGCTCCTGAGGTACCAACACAGATTGCACCCACAAGCCCTTTGAATTTTTTGTCCACTTCTCCTGTCCTCTACTTTACCTGGTCCTTCCTGTCCTCACTGTGTATCTAGCATTATGGATGGACAACTTCCCACAGTTTAACCAGCCAGCCCGGTCGACATGGGCATCCTGAGACAATGCAGCACTTGCCTCATATACACGGACAACCCACTTCTTCTAGTCCAAACAAATTCATTATGTGAGTAATGCATCTATATCAGGAACCTAGATTCCAGGCTATCTCGCTCACCAGTCAGTTCATTTGATAATAAGGTTGTCAGCATGTACACCTCACCTCCTGCACCTACCAAACCAACAACACATAAACCTACATATGCAGAGGTCCTTACCAGAGGTTTACCTAAACATCAGAGGCCTCCCACACACAAACGCAAGCATGATTCACATAATACATCCTCCACAGAACATAGTACGGATAATATATCACACAGCAGTGTCTCACCAGTCAAGCCCCTAAGGTATAACACAAAAACAAATCTTAGTCATAGGCGACTCGATTGTGATGCACACAGATGTCCCTCTCACCAGGTTGGATAATGCAAAAGTCATGGTCAGCTGTCTATCAAGTGCCAGGATCCGCCACATCACACACGCACTCAAGTCTCATAACAACAGGCACTGTTATGACTCTATTATATTCCATGCTGGTGTGAACGACTTGAGATGTACCTCAATGAACTATATGAAGAGAGACATGAAGGAGTTCTCTGAATATGGTTTTCAAGCAATTATGTCCCTAGCCTTAAGCAGCATTTTACCATCACCTAGAATTATATCTCAAAACAAACAAAAAATGACTGACCTCATCAATTGGATAATTTCTGGTGTCATTCAAAGGACATCCAGTAACTGTCAGCCTGGGCTGACATGGTTGACAGACCTCGATGCTTTGCCAGAGACCGTCTTCATCTGTCACCCCTGGAATTTTGGTTACTGGCTACAGCTTTTGCCAACCCCATATTGCCTTTTTTTAAGTAATGTCAGAAGAATAAAATTCCCGACATAGAAACACCCCCTAAAAACAACCTGGAGGTTATGCTGCTAAATGCTAGGAGTCTAAACCAGAAACTGCACTCACTGGAAGTCGTCCTCACCTTGGAAGATACTGACATTTGTGCAGTCACTGAGACCTCATTTAAGGCTGCAGGGTGCACCCCAGCTATACCACGTAACATTTCTTTACTAATGTTCAGACCACAAACTGAAGGCATGAGAACTAAAAGAGGTGGCGTATCACTCTTCATTAAAGATAAATACAGATCTAGATTGGTAAAACAACACTATTCCCTTGAATTACTTCAGGTGCAATTGACTGTAGGTAAGACCCCTCTTCAGGTCATTGCCAGCTACAAGACCTCCTCCATGAATCAGTACATTCACTCAGCCTACTTGGATCTACTCAAGTCATTCAAGATACAACTAAACACTCTGGTTTTGGGTGATTTTAATTACCCATCCGTTGACTGGGTAAATTATACGTCTTCTAACGTACTTGCCCAATGGTTACTGGACTATGTTAACTCCAATGCCCTGGACCAGCTGGTTGACACACCCACAAGGGGCTCAAACATCCTGGATCTGGTGCTCACCAACATGGGGGCTGCTGCATCACCCCCAGTGTGTGGCCATTCCTGGTGAGATCTAACCACAAATCAGTTTTGCTGGAAGTAACTATAACACAAGACCCCCCCCTTAGCAACAACTAGACTAAAAAACATCTCCAAGGCCAATTACAACCTCTTAAGTGACAGCATACATAGCTTCATAGCCCCCCCCCCCCCACTGATGGAACAGACACCTATGCTGAGTTATACACCAATGCTTTATACGAGCACCTGTACAACTGTATTGGCTCAGCCGCACCTGATAGAACCAAATCAAGATCTTCAAGGAAAAACAAATCTGCCTGGTGGACAACTGCCATTAATAGGCTATACAACAGGAGAAAGAAATTGCTGTCTCAGAGTAGGAAGGTGCAGTCTCAAAACTGGAAACACTCCATCCTCAACTTAAACAAGCAAATAAGACTCCTAGCGAAGTCATCCACAGCTAACTACGAATCTAAATTAGCTTCCCTAAGGATAACCAAAAGGCATTCTTTAGCTGCATCTGTAACCTCAAAGGTAAGTCCCAGATCTGCACTGAACTCATAGTTAATGGTACTACAAATACAGAGCCTGTGGATATAGCAAACCTGCTGGCTAACTGATTCAGTGAAAACTTCACTCCTCTCCATAGTGGTAAGAAGGGCATTTTATACTGCTCATCTCGCAAGTAAGGGCATTGCCAACAGAAACAAAGAGGTTAGAACTCCCCTGTACTCTTCCCTCATCAGGCCAATAACAGAGTACAACTCTCCCTTTGGTATGCTCCTTTCCAAACACCTGCAGCAATTGGAGAGACCACAAAGGTTCCTTACAAAGAAAATTCAGGGTCTTCAATATATATCTTATGCAGACAAACTGAAATCATTGTCACTTTACTCTCTGTCCTGCAGACTGCTCACAGGTGACCTGTGCCTTGCATATAGAGGAATCTCTGACCCAGCTTTAATGGAAATGCTGCACATTTGCAAGTCAAATAGCACATGGGTCACTCGCTCAAAGGACCTTAACCTGGTATGTGACATCAACAAAACTTGCTGAAGAGACAGATTTGTCTCATGGAGGTTGCCCCACCTTTGGAACAAGCTTCCTATTCATGTTAAACAAAGCCCCTCATTGACCCTATTTAAGCATAATTTGGATGATTGGATGGGTAACTGGAAATTCACTCTGGGGGTTCCACCTGTGTCCCTCTTGGACAAGAGCTATAGGTGCTGACTTTAGTGTATGCTTGAACCACACACCCTTGGGAACAAGGGTTGAACTTGGCTACGCTTCTAAGGCCCTTGGGCCATTAGCCTAGTAATCTCCTATGATCCTATGAAGCCTAGCCAAGTGTAATAAATAGTTATGTGCCCTCAAAGCAAAGGTGAAAAATGCATAGGATCCTTTCCCTAATCGATATAGCACCTGAAACTCCCTGCTTGGGGGGGGGGGGGTGAACTGAAGAGCTCTGTTCAGAAATCTCCTTTTTGGTGGCTGCCTCCACTACCATGATGTCGACAGCCAGACCTTTGTTCCAATGAGGCCTGTCTTTGATGGGGGCAAGAACTTTGTTTGGTTTTCTATGAATAGGTTCTATTCTGTCAGGTTTCTTCCACATTATCTGGGATAACCAGATCTATATGGGTAATTCAGGACATGGAAGGGCCTACACCAAAGACCTCCAGAAAAACTGTCTCCTCCGGAGAGGGGGCTTCAACAGTCTACCCCCATGACTGGTGAAGCAGCTCCAATAAATCTCCAAAAGAGGTGTCAATGCTCGGAGACTTGAGAGAACCCTCTCCTTTTTCTAAGTTAGTACCTTCAGTGAACCCAAGTGCTTCCTACTGCACCTTCTCTTTCCTGAAATCCCCTGCTCTGATGAAGCTGATGAAGAGGGGGAAAGAGTGGGGTAGCCCTGTCAAGGGGGCAGCATGGAGGCTAGTTGATGCAGGTTGTCCTGGAGGAGCCTGATGACTGGTCAGAGGAACAGATGAAAACTGGGAGGGAGTGCTGGCTGGAGACATTTGACCCTTCTCTCTACAGGAGAACATCCTCTCCACACTGTCAAAAGCTGAGGCCAAAGCAGGTTTCTCGGATCTGAGGGTCCCAGAACCCTTGAGTGCCAAAGGCAACCCTGACCACGATTAGGTGGTGCCTAAACCCAACACTGAGAATGTAGCTATACTGTCTAAAGCCGAAGCTCCAAAAGGAAGTGACAATCCTGAAGCAGGAGCATTCAACCCCAACCCAGAAACACCAGCCTAGACACCAGGGCTCCAGGGTGTCAACGGACCTAAACAAGGTGGGGTCAAGGCTACAAGGAAGAGGACCGATCCGAACACTGCCAGGCTGTTGGATCTGATCCAAATTGTGGAAACTTAATCGACCCTGAAGATCTCAGATCGCAAGGCGCCGAGAAAGGAAATCCAAAGGATGGAGCAGAAGGTCCAGGAGTCTGAGTGGGACATGAGAGGATAAGCCCTAACTAGATCTATGTCTGCTCCAGATTGAAGCTGCCCACTGACCTTGACAACTGGCTGGACAAGGTCAATGAGGACTGTTACAAGGGTCTATGTTATGAAGACCGTGCATGCTGGATCTGATCCAGAGAAGCTCTGAACCGGGGCGGAGATGGGGAGGACTCCGGTGAGTGATGAGGAGGAGTACAAGGAGAAAAGGGAGACATTACCCTGTCTGAAGATGCTTCTTTGACTAGAAAAGGGCTTGGAATGCTCGAAGCTGGAGATGTCTTCTATGAACCTTTCAGCACTGAAAGTCATCTGCTCTGAGACGTCAGTGCTGATGTACCAGGGAGACTGAAAGATGAGGGACCTTCAGACCCAGGGAATCCAATGAAGCTGTTCTAGAGGTAGAGGTTAAGGATGACCTCTTGTGCTCACTCATGGGAGTGCCTGGAGTCTTGCGGTAGAGGCTGCTCATACCCTGTCTTGGGATCTAGAGGACAAGCTGTGGAAGAACAGTTGGAAGGCAAAAGCCCCTTTAACATCAGCTTGGCCTTGTATTCATTAACAGCATGAAAGCCAAAGCTCTTGCAGATATAACAATCAGAGTTTAAATGCTCAGGACTGAGGCAATAAACACATTTGAGGTATGCATCCTGGGAGGGCAGTTTGTGCCTGCAGAAAATGCACTTTTCCATCCTAACACCACCAACACACACAAACAGCAGTAAAAATATAAAACGGGAAAAGGGTGGGAAAGGTACAAACGAAAAAGGGAGCTATGCAATCCAATCTAATAAATTACTAACACTGCCTCAAAGCTACCTAAAAATAAGTGGAGCTTTCCCACCTATCTGTCGAAGAGAGGAATTTAAGGAAGTGGTAGCTGAAATTATTTGGGAGTTAGTAGACAAGATAGAAATTTCTTCTGAAGATATAGCTAGGGAGTGGGATAAAATTATGGTGGGGTTTAAAAATAGGGTGGAAATAAAAGAAAGGGAGCTATGGTTAAGAAGTTACAAGAATTATTTAGCAGGATTGACAAATGTTAAAGTATTGCAGAATAGGGGAAGTCTCACAGAACAAGAGGAGGAGCAACTGCAGAATGCTAAGCATAAAATAAGAGATTCCCTCTACAATATACACAAGTTTAGAAGGACTGCTGTTAAATAACTGTTTTTTGATAACGCTAGAGCATAAAAACTTTTAGCACGACGACTCAAGCAACAGAAAGTAGAAAGGGTTGTCACCAAGTTTAGGGAGTCTATAACAAGAAAGGTAACAACAGATCCCGTAGATATATTAGAAATATTTCGGAAATTTTATGAAAGTCTGTATAACGCAGAGAAATATGGAAATCAAGAAAAGATACAAATGGAACTGTTTGTGGAAGAAATAAATATGCCAAGGTCAGAGGTATATGAGGCACAATTACGATTGGTTAGGATAGGAGGAGATGAGATAAAAATTGTGATGTATAACCAACCTACAAGAAAGTCCCCAGGAATAGATGGTACTACTGCGGACGTTTGGAAGCTAGGAGGGAAAAAACTAAAAGACCTGGAAGGTTTTATTGAGTAGTATTTTAAGAGAAGGAGAAGTATCAACATCCTGGAAGAAAGCAGTGGTAGCTGTAAAACCTAAAGATGGTAAAGATCCATCAGATCCAGCTTCATACAGGGCCATTTCAATATTAAACCATTATTATAGTGTTCATGTCTATAATGACTAAAAGAATGGCAAAAGTAATGCCAACATTGACAGATATGGATTAATGTGGTTTTGTGGAGGGGAGGTAAACATTTGACAACATTGTTACCTCACGGTTCTCCCGTTCAATTCTCAGCTTGGCTTGGGAGTGCCTTCTGTGTGGAGTCTGCATGTCCTCCCCTCGGTTGGGTAGCGTTCGAAAGACATGCGTATGCAAATGGGCGTGCCTTCATTGAAGGTTGGGCGTCGAGCTGGCACCTTGGTGTTTCGTTAAAAATCTACTGCCAATCATTAGCGGACCAGAGTTCTGCTGTGGCGACCGCTTACCAGGAAAAAGCCGAAAGACAAACAACAACAACAACAGAACACTGATGATCCAAAGTGAAGCAGAATGTAAGAAAATACCACTGTTGTTGGTGGGTCTTGATGCAGAGAAAGCATCTGACAGAGAAGCTGGGACTTTATGAGCAGGGCAATGGGAGTATTTGCATTTCCTGAAAAAAATATAAGGTTGATTAGGAGGATATATGAGGGATCGGAGGTGAAAATTAAAGTGGGTGGGGTCCTCCCTGATAATTTCTGAGCAGAGGAATCAGACAGGGGTGTTCCCTTTCCCCTTTGTTATTTGCATTACATTTAAAACCATTGGTAAAGAACATACAGGACTCAGAAAATCAAGGATATAATTGGCATGTTAGTCAAGAAAACCTGGCTCTATTTGCAGATTATGTTATTTTATACCTGACAAAACCAGAAAGAGATATTACAGTGCTGTGGAACATTTTGAGACAGGTTCAAATCTTTTTGGGATAGAAAACTAATGAAGCTAAAACAAAGGCAATAGCGGTAAATGATGTACCCAGATATGAATTGGTTCAGCAATATCCATATTTATGGGGACATGATAAAATAAAGTATTTAGAAGAATGGATTAAAAATTATTCTGGTGTGGCAACTAAGGATATGTGGGAAGAGACTAAAGAGATAATACAAAAACTCAGAAAGTGGAAGTGTTGTTATATGAATATGGATAGTAAGGTACAAGCAGGCAGTTAAAATGTTTTTAGTTCATTAGTCTTACATACAGGTCAGGCATATTTTAACAACCAGGGGAGAAGTTGTGGACAGGAATTATTAAAGAGCTGAAGGACTTTATCTGGAAAGGGAAGATGGCAAGAGTGAAATGGGATAAACTGATTCTTCCAGATAATAGAGCAGATTGGAATTACCCAATCTGAAGGGGTATTTCAGAGCTACACAGTTAAAGCTCCTATGCATTGCACAAGCAGAAAACTATAACTCAAAGTGGAAAGGAATGGTGATGAAATTCGGGGAAGCTCAAGAAACAAGGAGAGACTGGGATTTTGGATGCAGGCCTTTAAGGAGAATAACAATCATACAGAATATTATATCTATAAGGTAGCAGAACGTATTCTAAGAACTAAGTCATCATGGGAGTAGAGACAGGAGTTTCTGCCAATAGAGATGATTGCAATTAGGGATACAGACAATAGGTAAGAGGGGGATGGAATTCAGAAACTGGCAAATGAACCAAGGTATTGGGAGAAAATCACTAATGAGGGAAAGATGACAGAATGGGAAGACCCCAAGAATTTATTGGACTGCAGGTTAGAGATTGCCTTCCCTAATAAGAATTGATAGAGTACAGACAAAGAGAAAGAAATGGGGGGGGTGTACTGTTCTGATAAGCCCTTACACAACTGTATAGTGTCTTGAATGAGTTAGTGTTGCAATATTCCTAACAGATGGGTGATTCCCACAGCTGTAGAAAGAGAGGAAGACAGAGACAGATAGACAGAGTGGTAGGTTTAAGAGGAAAAAGTTGAGGAGGAGTCCAGGATGCCAGACAGAATAGGTCAGGAAAACACTGATCCGGACCTAGAAAAGGTATCTTAACTTGTAGTGTTTTGTGAAGGTGTGAACAGATAAAAGACCAGGCTGCTTCTAAAATGGATACACAGACGCTGGAGAATAAACCACTTTATATAAGATAAAACAACGAAACACAGCAAAGCTTTCAGGTATAAACCCTTCTTCAGTGCATTACATTTCAAAAGTTAAAAACATACTGATTAAATAGTGTGGGTCAACATCACATGACCAGCAGCCAAATAGTCACATGACGCATACATAATCAAATCATTAATTCCATTTCATTTCAGTTTAGTTTGTTGTAAAAACTTAAGGATGGGTTTCAAAGTAATGACATCATTAATTCCTGGCAGCCTATCTGCCTGTAATCTGACTATCCACTCATATTCCTTCAACTCTAACTTATTATTTATATCACCCCCTCTTGGTGTTGTTGTGACTGTGTGTATAACTCAAAATAAAAATCTATGTTCAGCTCCATTTTCCTTTACATGCTTATATAAGGAGTTAGTATTTACTGCTCTGTTAATTTCTGATTTGTGTTCAATTATTCTGTTCTTTAATTTTCTTATAGTTTTACCTATATAGAATGATGAACACTCAGAGCAGGTAGCCAAATATACCACCGAAGTGGTATTACAAGTGGCTTTAACATTAAAGTTATACACTGTATTTGTAGTGGGGTGTTTAAATAGATGACTATTATGGTCATAAATATCAGAACAACAACAACAACTAAACTGAAATGAAATGTAATTAATGATTTGATTATGTATGCGTCATGTGACTATTTGGCTGCTGGTCATGTGATGTTGACCCACACTATTTAATCAGTATGTTTTTAACTTTTGAAATGTAATGCACTGAAGAAGGGTTTATACCTGAAAGCTTTGCTGTGTTTCGTTGTTTTATCTTATATAAAGTGGTTTATTCTCCAGCGTCTGTGTATACTTTTTGACTGTTGCCTTTTGACTTACGTATTTGCTTCTAAAATGGACCTGGTATCCACTCCTTTGCAAAAAGCACCAGAAGAAGTTATTGTAGAAAGCACCAGGAGAAGCTACTGTTCAGGTGGAGTGAGATTTTGGCCAGGAGGGTGAAGTTTTTTCCATGGTAAGGTTAGCAGTAGAAAAGAGTCTTTGAAATCCAGGAAGCAACAGATTGTTTGGAAACTGGTTGCCCTAGCCTGGAGTCCATAAAGGAAACAAACAGTTGAAATGTTTTTCTGATATCCTTAGTCTTGCTCAGGTAAAATCTCAGTTGTCTGTGAATGTCTAAAGTGTGCAATATTCTTTCCCCTCTATAAAAGGCAGATTGATTGCTTGGTTGGTTGAGAGTAAGTTCACTAACAACTTTTGATATGAATGATGGGTTGGCCCTGAGGCTTACCCTATCTTTGTGGAGAATTAGGAAATAAAAGTAGACAGGAGAGCATGGAGTTTTGAGACCCTGCAGGCTGAAGTCAAGGCCAAGAGGAGCACTGTTTTCCAACTGCAGAATTACAAAGTAACTGAAGCAGCTAGTTCAGAGGTAAAGTTAGGTTTTGCAAAATGAAATTCAGGTGCCAAGGAGGAGCAATGGTTTTCTGTTGGGGTTTAAGGTGTAAAATTCCCCTTAAAGTTTAACCTCTATCCTGGACATGAGAAGGGGCTCTAAATGTAGGCAAGCATTAATGGCCAATACATGAGCCTTTATGAAAGAACAAGACAACCCTGAATGTAATAAGTCACACAAATATTGGAGTACTGAAGGGTGTCCACTAGAAGTAGTTGAAGTTTGCGTTTAAAGCACCAGATGGAAAATACCTTCCACTTAGCCATTTAAGACTTTCTGGTGTTAGGTTTCCTAGCTTCTTGTAGAATCCTAACCACCTATTCAGAAAATTTGTGCCCAGTATGGATTAAAATCCTATCACTCAGAGGGTCAGGCTGAGAGAGCCAGATTGGGATGAAGGAGCTGTCCTTTCTGTTACGTGATTAGATCTGGTTTTGGAGGGATTTCCCAAATGTTTACCTTTGATAGTTGAAACAGGAGTGGGAAAGTACAGTTGTGTACCTGCCATAAATGTAGATGTTCGAGTGTATTCACTGTTGCAGTCATTACACTTGGGTTATCCTGCTGGCAGGTGACCTGCAGTCGGCCCGAGTTCCAAAATCTTGCTCTGGTGTCGGTTGCTGTCACCTCTTCCCTGATGTCAGTGCGCCAGGGGTATAAAAGTTGCAACCAACACCATTTTCTTCAGTTTTTCTTGCCCCAGATGTCAGGCGCCCCCCGATAGGAAGGCTGAAAAGAGAAAAATATGCCAAAAAAACATGCATATATTACTATAAACATTTCCTTCATCTACAAGCTAATACACCACATAGGTTGTATAGAGTTGAGAAGTACAGAATGGTCCCAGCAAAGAAAAGGGGGGTGGTGGGTGGGCAACCTGGACTGCAACAGTGAATACACTCGAACATCTACATTTATGGTAGGTACACAACTGTACTATGTTCATCGTGTTTCACTGTTGCACTCATTACACTTGGGTAGAATCCCAAAGCTGAGGTTGGGTGGTTGGGTCTAAATTGGATTTGGCGAGGCTAACAAGCCCTGCAGAACTGCAGTGGCAAAGCCTGCTCTGGATTTGGAGTAAAGAGGTAGGTGGTAGTGCTTGGTAAAAGTGTGCACTGAGCTCCAGGTTGCAGCTTCCAATATGTCTTTGGTTGGTACTCCTCTGAGAAAAGCTGCTGAAGTGGCTGCTGCTCTGGTAGAATGAGGCCTAATGCCCTTAGGCACAGATTTGCCATGTTGTGCATAACAGAAGCGGATGCAGTGTCCTATCCATTTGGAGATTGTCTGCTTTGTAATAGGCTTTCCTTGTGATCCTGCAGCATATGCTACAAACAGTTGCTCAGTTTTTCTGAAAGCTTTTGTTTTGTCCAAGTAAAATCGTAGCTGCCTGTGTATATCCAAAGCGTGCAGAAGTCTTTCCCCTTTATTCTGGGGATTTGGGTGGAAAGTAGGTAGATGAATGGTTTGGTTTAAGGCCACATTGGAGACCACTTTTGGCATGAATGTTGGGTTTGTCCTAAGAGAAACCCTGACCTGATGAAAAATGAGGAAAGGTTCCACAGCCATCAATGCCTGTAACTCTGAGACTCTTCTTGCTGAAGTTAGTGCTAGGAGCAGCGCAGTTTTCCATGACAAGAATTTTAGATCAGCTGTGCTGGCTGGTTCAAATGGAGGCAGTGTTAGTTTTTCTAAAACAAAATTGAGGTCCCAAGTAGGTACTGGTGCTCTCCTAGGGGGTCTTATATTCTTTGCCCCTCTGAGGTACTGTCGTAGTAGAGGATGTGAAAAAATAGGAGGATCCGGAGCTGAAATGGCAGAGGCATGGATTTAAACAGATGAAAAAGATAGGCCTTTGTCCAACATCTCAGTTAGGTATTGCAAAATCTGAGTTATATTAGGGACCAGTGGTTCGAGCCCTTGTGCCTGGTTCCAAGCACAGAATCTCTTCCATTTTTCTGCATAAAATTTCCTAGTGCTGGGCCTCCTGGCTTCCAAAATTACATCCATAACAGCTTTAGAGAGAGGTGCAGTCTGAGTGGCTACATTATCTGCCATGCTGCCAGGTTTAAGGTTCTGAGTTGACTGTGCAGAATCTGATTGTTTTGTTGTGTCAGAAGATGTGGGATTAGAGGTAGAGGCCAAGGTGGGCCTTGGGACAAAGTCTTTAGGATTGGGTAACAGTGCTGGTGTGGCCAGTCTGGTGCAATCAGGATCATTTTTGGTCTCTCTTGTCTGACTTTTAGAAGCACCTTGGTGAGAAGAGGCATCGGAGGGAAGGCATAGGCTGTCAGGCCTTTCCAGCTGAATGATAGAGCATCCACTTTCTATGCTTGAGAGTGATAATCTGGTAGTCTATTGGCCGTTTTGGGCCAATTTCTAGCTCTTTCAAGTCCCCCTGTATAAAACCCGCTTTAGCACGGCTTTGTGCGATTTTGCGCATAGTGCAGCGCCGCTTAATTGGGTTTAAACCATTCTCGGCTCCACAAAGTCTGCTTTTCACTTTTTCCCTTAGAACTGCTATAGCTCTCAAAATAAACACCCTATTCCTAATCTAAAGCCTGGCACTTGCTCACTAAAGCAATTATATAAGTCAGCACTAAAAAACTGAAAGCACTACATCCTCACAAACTCCCCTTGAGTACCTTGTTCCCCATTGGCCCTTTTTTCAATTATAAAGGAGTTCCCTATACTATTCTAGCACGTCCAAAGGTCAGTTGTCAATCTCCTCTCCAGTCCAGCTGGTGAATCTGGGAATCTTGAGGCAATGTTACAACTGCCTCATGTACACAGACAACCCTCTCCTCCTTCCAACAAGTTCCAACATATGTGAGAGATGCAACCATATAGCCAAACTGGAGGCTAAGCTCTCTCAACTCAGTACTGGCGTAACCAGTCAGGAGGAAAAGGTAACCACACACACTACAATTCCAGTCTCACATAGACCTACCACAACAGCAAACCAAACACATAAACACACAAAAACATACTTGGAGGCTCTAAATAAAAATCTGCCTAAGCAGCAGAAACCTCCAAAGCAGACATCCAAGCAACCGCTACCCCAAAACAAAACATGTGCAACACACAGTTCACAAAGCTAGTGTGCCGAACAGTCTCAGCCCTTAAGGCTAAACAACACACCTGATACACTTGTAATGGGTGATTCTATCGTCAGGCACACTGACATCCTGCTCACCAGGCTGAAGAAGGAGAAGGTCATGGTGAGCTGCCTGTCGGGCGCTAGGATCCGCCACATAACACAAGCACTGAGGTCACTCCAAGGCAAGTACAAATATGACTCAGTCATTGTCCATGCTGGTGTGAATGACCTGAGACGTACCTCCCTGGACTACATGAAGAGAGACATAGAGGAGCTCTCTGAGCATGTAGCCCAGGCCGGTATGACCCTGACCTTGAGTAGCATCCTACCCTCACCAAGAATGATGCCACAATATGAAGACAAGATGATCAATTTCAACAACTGGCTTAAGTATTGGTGTCATTCAAAGGGGATCCAATGCCTGTCAGCCTGGGATGACATGCTCGACAAGCCACGTTGCTTCGCTAGGGATGGCTTGCACCTGTCACCCCTGGGCTTTCGGATATTGGCAAAGGCTCTTGCCACCCCCATAGTGCCTTTTTTAGGCAAAGCTCAAAAGACAAACCCACCCCCATAGGTATCACAAGGGAAAAGAAACTAAGGGTAATGCTACTCAATCCCAGAAGTCTAAACTCAAGATACACACACTCGAAACTCTAATCAGCATGGAGAACATCAATATCTGTGCAGTAACAGAAACCTGGTTCAAGGCTACCTCATACCATACTTTTCGGCCCCAAAACTCGGACCGAACCACAAAAGGAGGGGGAGTATCAACATTCGTCAAAGATACCTACACCTCCAGGTTGGTGGCACAGCAAAAAGCATCGGAAACTATCCATGTGCAACTAACAGTGGGTAAAACTGCCTTCCAGTTTATAGCCTGCTACAGACCACCCTCCCAAACCCAGGAACCACACTCGACCTTCCTGAGAACACTGGAAAATATGAAGGTCTCCCCAAACACCATTATATTGGGTGACTTCAACTATGCAAACATAGACTGGGAGCATTACTCTAGCCCCAACACCCTAGCCTAAAGGTTCCTAGAATTTATAAACTCAAATGCCATGGAACAACTTGTCACCACTCCCACCAAGAGGGGGAAAACATACTGGACCTGATCATCACCAACATGGGGACTCTATGCTCCAGACCAGAAGTGTATCCCTCACTGGTAAGATCAGACCATAAATTAATCTCACTGGATATCCACATCCCGACCCTACCCCCTGCCCAGAAAACCACAGTGAAAAACTTCTCTAAAGCAAACTTAACACTCCTCAAAACCGAGGTGGAATCCTTCAAAGCCCCCAGTCCTGTGGAAAATATGGCCCAGGCTGCAGAATCCTTTATAAACGCATTCTATGAACACCTTCAGGAATGCATGGATCATGCAATCCCAAATAAAACCAAGACCCAATCCCCCAAAGGCAGGCGTCCTGTCTGGTGGACCCCAGCCATAAACAAACTATACAACAGAAGGAGGAAGCTGCTGCATGATGGAGCAAAATCCCTAAAAGGGAAGGCATCTCTGATCAGTATTAGCAAAAAACTACAGGCACTCATAAAATCGTCTAAGGCCAGCTTCGAGAGAAAAAATTGCACAAGACACTAAAGATAATCACAAGACTTTCTTTAGTTATGTTAGGAACCTGGGTGGAAACTCCTGGATATGCTCAGAGTTAGTCCAAAATGACAAAAAATACACTGAACCCAAAGACATTGCCAACATCTTGGCTGACAGGTTCAGCGCAAACTCCCCCCCCCCAAAAGAGCAATTATCTATCCCAGAAGAGTGCTGCCCCCCTGACATCTCAGATGCTCAGGTGAGAGCCGCCCTCTCCAAAGCAAAAAACACAGTATCAATGGGACCAGATGGTGTCCCGGGCTGCGTCCTACATGAACTCCAAGAAGAGCTGAACCTCAACATAAAGCTACTGTTCAATCTCAGCCTTACTACCGGATATGTACCCAAAGAATGGCGTACAGCAACAGTGGTCCCTCTCCACAAAGGTGGTGCCTCAATGGATCCTGGAAACTATCACCCCATAAGCCTGACTAGCTTGGTCTGCAAAGCTATGGAGAGGATCATCACGGAACTCATAAATAAAGATATTGGGGACCTACAGACACTGGATCCTATCCAGTTCGGCTTTGTTAAGGGCGGATCCTGCCTCTTACACCTGGTTGATTTCTTTGAAACAGTCACCACGGCCATTGACGAGGGGAAGGTGGTCCACACAGCCTACCTGGACCTCGCAAAGCCCTCGGTACAATACCCCACTCGGGCATCATAGACAAGCTATCCAGCTTAAATATAAACCCCTATGTCACTAGATGGGTTGCAAACTGGCTCAAGGACAGAACCCACATGGTCAGAATTGCTGGAGCCATGTCAGACTCCAAAACCAGTTACAAGTGGCGTCACACAAGGCTCAGTCCTGGAACCTCTCTTGTTCGGCATATATTTTTCAGAGGTACAGGCCAACACGGAAGGACTGTGGCTGACCAAGTTCGCAGATGACTGCAAACTGGGTGCCACAATCGACTCGCCAGCTGACACAAGCATCCTCCAAAAGGGTCTCATAGAAACAGATAACTGGTGCCAGAGCCATGGCCTCAAGCTAAACACCAAAAAGTGTATAGTCATCCCCTTTGGTAAAAACAAAGTGCCCACAAATTACCACATAGGTGGTAATCCATTAAGTACGGAAGAAGTAATTAGGGACCTGGGGACCCAAGTTGATAGCAATCTCTCATTTGACAACCACGTGGCCAAAGTGGCTAGAAAAACCTTCTATATAGCCCACCTAATCATGAAGGGATTCACATCTAGATCAAGGAAGGTCATTGTGCCTCTTTACTCATCCCTCATCAGGCCCATAATTGAACACAATGCCCCTTTCGGGATGTACCTTACCCGACACCTGCAACTGGAAAGACCCCAAAAGTACCTCACCAAGAGGATCAAAGGGCTCAAACAGATGCCATATGCTGCCCGGTTAAAGAAACTCCAGCTCTACTCAGTTGCATACCGCTTGCTTAGAGGCGATCTGTGCCTGAAGCATAAAGCCATGTCCAAACCAGAATTAATGGACATGCTGCACCTCAGAAAATCCAAATCTCATCGAGCTACGCTCTCGAGGGACTTGAACTTCAGCACTGAAATAAATAGGACACGCTGGAGGGACAGATTCATAACCCAGAGGCTCCCTTCACTCTGGAATAGAATCCCAGTCCAAGTTAGGCAGAGTCCCTCACTGACTCTCTTCAAAAGAAATCTTGATGAGTGGATGGGAGATCGTAGGTTTACCCCGGGTATCACTTTTGTGTCACTGCTAAACAGAGGCACAGTAAACTAACCTCAAAAAAGGGCATAGTAAAACATTTAAAATGGGTGGCAAAAGCCAAACACACACACTGGCTAGGCTTACAAATGCCCTAGGGCAGACAGCCTAGTATGAACCTATGAACCTATAAGTCCTTGTGCAAAATTTCTGTATTTGGCAATTGTGAGGGGAGGCAAAAAGATCTATGTCCGGGCGTCCCCAATCCCTTGTTATCATGTTGAACACTTGTGGATTTAGCTTCCAATCATGAGGATCCATGAGATTTCTGCTTAGTTCATCTGCCAGTGTATTTTTTGTTCCTGGCAGAAATTGTGCTTGCAGATGTACCTGGTAGGTCAGTGCTGTGTTCCACAAAGTCATGGCTTGTCTGCAAAGGGGGTAGGAATGTGTGCCCCCTTGCTTGTTTATGTACCACATAACTGTGGTATTGTCCGTCTTTATTAATAGTTGTTCTGGATGTATTAAGTCCTTGAAGGCTGTCAGGGCATTCTGTACAGCTAGCAATTCTTTTTGATTGATGTGAAGATGCATTTGTTCCTTGGGCCACGTGCCCTGAATACATTTTCCTGCCATATGTGCTCCCCAGGCATAATCCAATGCATCCGTTGTTATTGTCTGCCTGGCTGTAGGTAAGGTGAAAGGCTGTCCCTTGTTGTGGTGACACGCCTGGGACCACCATCGAAACTCCTGTTGTAGGCAGGGAATCAATGTTATGATTGTCTCTAGGCTGTGACAATGCTGAGCCCAAACACTTTTTAGCTACCACTGTAGTTTCCTCATATGCAGTTTTGCATATGGAATTAGTAGAATGCAGGATGCCATGAAATCCAGGGCCTGCAGAATTTTTTTGCAGGGAGCTGGGTCTTTGTTGCCATCATTTGAAAGTAATGAGTCAGTTGCCTTTGTTTGTCTGGCATGAGATAAACCATCTGGGCAGTTGTATTTAAGCTTGCACCCAGGAATATTATCTCTTGAGAGGGCACTAGTTTTGATTTCTTTTCGTTTACTGTGTACCCTAGTCAAATTAGCAATCTTTTTACAAACGCCAGGTGCTTTAGAAGAATGTCCTTGCTCTCTGCTTGAATAAGGCAGTTGTCCAAGTATGGATATATTTGATTTCCTTTTTGTCTGCAAAATACAATTACTGGTGCCAAGCATTTTGTGAAGACCCTGGGCGCAGTAGATAAGCCAAAGGGCAGTGCAGAAAATTGGTAATGCATTGAGCCTGCTATAAATCTGAGGTATCTTCTGCACGATTGTCTGACTGGGACGTGCAGGTATGCCTCCTTGAGATCCAAAGTAACTAGCCAAGCCTCCTTGCCCAGCATGGGCAGAAGTTGTTGTAGTGTTAACATTTTGAATTTTGGAACATCCAGGAAAGTGTTTAGGGCTTTGTCTTTTCTGGGTACTAAGAAAAGTCTGAGTAAAATCCTTGTCCCTGTTCTTCCTGTGGAACTTTTTGAATAGCTCCCATATCCATATATGCCGCAATCTGTTTTTGTGCCTCTGCCCATTGGTTTTGTGGCAGGTTTGGCATACCTTTTGGTTTTGGAAGCGTGTGGAAGTGGAACCTGTACCCCTGAGAAACAATATTCAGCACCCATTGGTCTTGGGTGATCATATGCCATTTTTTTGAGAAAAATGCTAGCTTTCCCCCTAGGGGTGCTGTCAACTGGTAAGTGCTTGCCATTTGCAGGGGGAAGTCATTGTGACTGTTTCCTATAAGGTTGTGATTTGTCTTCTCCTCCTTTGGGGGCTGAAGCACCCCATTGTTTAGGTCTGTAGGAGCCTTGGGGCTGAGATCTGCCTCTTGGACGTCTGTATCTGCCTCTTTGTGGCCTGTCTGACACTGGAAAGGACCAATTTTTTGAAGGCCAGTTTCTGCTAAATCTAGGTGGTTGAATCTGTAAGAAATCTTTCACCGTTTGCATTGACTTTGCTTTATCCTCCATTTTCTTTAACACCTCTTCTGCCTTAACACCAAACAAAGTATCATGCTGTAATGGAGCATCCAATAATTTTACTTTAACATGGTCAGGTAAACTTTGTTCTTTCAACCAAGCATGTCTTCGAATAACTGAGCCTGTAACTGCGGCTCTACAAGAAGCTTCTAATGAATCAAAACCACATTGCAGAGTATGCTTCCCCACTTGTTCAACTGCATGCAATAAATCCTGCATTTCTTTACTGTCAGGACTTTCTATATTTGTAACCATTTTCTGCTTTAACAATGACATGAGATACTGTTGATATTTAAGCATGTGAAACTGACAGTTTAAAGCTCTTACAGCTAAAGTAGCAGAAGTGTAAACTTTTTTCCCACATCTGTCCAGAGCTCTGGAATCCCTATCTGAGGGGACAGGATTTTTGGCAGTGGAAGCCTTAACCCCTTTAGTGCCCTGAGAAATTGTTTCTGGGTCTGGAGCGGGGTTTTTGTAAAGAAATTTATGAGAGTTAGGGACCCTGTAGTACCTGTCTGGCTTTACTGGTGCAGGGGGTAAAGAATCTGGAGACGGACTGGATTCAGAAAAAACATCATCTACAATATCAAGCACAGGGGGGATAGCCAGGGGCCTGTGCTGAGGCAATAAAAGGAAATCTCTGAGCCTTTTCTTGGATTCTGAGTAATCCTGGCTCTCCCAATGGAAATGCTCCCACATGGTGTGCAGGGTTTCCCCAAACGAATAATCCTCACGCGGTGAGGCTGAAGGAATGGACTCTTCAGCATCAGAGTTCTCATAGGGAGGGAGAGAATAGCCCTGATCAGAAGAAGAATCAGAGGAAATGGAAACCTGATCAGAGGAATCATAATCAGTGTCTTGCCTAGTCCTTTTGTCAGGAGGGGGATGGGAGCCCCTGATTAAAGAAATAAGGTCTTCGGCCATTTTAAGCATCTGTTTCTTTGGCATGGATGACTGTTCTGGAGAATGCTGCACTTGTTTCCTTGTCATTAATGGTGTTTTTAACTTTGCCTTTGCTGCTGTAGTAGCCTTAATTATAAGCTGTGAAGGTCTGAAAACACCCTCAAAAGCCGGTGCCTGCTCAGCGGCCCCGGACCCATCTGAGGGTATAGTTTCCGTAGGCCCAATACCTTGAGTTTCCACAGGCTTCAGTGTCTCCATGTGGTTGTTGGTTACGGCCTGTGGCTCTGAGGTAGCGGGTGTCAGGGGCTGCGAAAGCACCTCACTGAGAACCAGCGAACTGGCGACTGGCCTAGAAGAGGCTTTGTCGTTGTTTTGGACCTCAGATGCCTGTCTTTTTCTTTGTCTTTGCGGTTTTTATACATTCCGGTCGTCGGTTGTTCCGACGGCATTATATAATTAAATCTTCATCCAAAATAATGTAAAGCAAAATCAAACCGACATTTAACAGTGCGTTTATTGAGTCTAGCACAAAACCGACAACTAGTAACGTTGTGGTCAGGTCCTAGGCAAGGAATACAGTAAGAGTGAAAGTCCTTATGAGGTATTTGCTTCCCACAAGAAATACAATTATTAACTTTTACTGACATCGGTCTGGAGCAAGAAAAAGTTTCCCCTACGGGGTACTTAGCTTTATTGAAGACTTTGGTTCTGAAATTCAATTTTGAAAATCTCAGGAGTCGGCCGACCGGCACTTGTGAACTGCTTTTGCTTCGGGCACCGCGCAGCAAGAAAGACTGACGTCAGGGAAGAGGCGACAGCATCTGACGCCGGACCAAGACTTTGGAACTCGGGCCGACTGCGGGTCGCCTGCCAGCAGGATAACCCAAGTCTGCTCTTCAATTATTCCCTTAGAACTGTTCTACTTGCAATCTAAACAGCCTATACTCTATCTGAAAAGCTCAGCACTTGCTCCTAAAGCATTTTTATACAGGTAAACCACTCTTAAACAAAAGAAAATACTTAATTCACCTAAATTCTGTTGAGTACACATCTCCCTATAGGTCCTTTCTGACTCAGTTACACAGCAATCTTTTTCACTATTTCTAGCATGTCGAAGGGTCAGTTGCTGGCGTCCTCTCCTGTTCAGCTGGTGAATCTGGGAATCTTGAGGCAATGTTACAATTGCCTCATGTACACAGACAACCCTCTCCTCCTCCCAACAAATACAAATATATGCGAGAGATGCAACTATATAGCCAAACTGGAGGCTGAGCTCTCTCAATTCAGTACTGGCAAGACCAGTCAGGAGGAGAAGGTAACCACGCACACCACAAACCCAATCTCACATAGAACTATCACAACAACAAACCAAACACATAAACACACAAAAACATACTCGGAGGCGCTGATTAAAAATCTACCAAAACAACAGAGGCCTCCAAAGCAGACACCCAAGCAACCACCACCTCAAGACATAGCACATGCAACACATAGTTCACAAAGTCAGTGTGCTAAACAGTCACAGCCCTTAAGGCCAAACAACATGCCAGACACACTTGTAATAGGTGACTCCATAGTCAGACACACTGACGTCCCGCTCACCAGACTGAACAAGGAAAAGGTCACAGTAAGCTGCCTGTCGGGAGCTAGAATCCGCCACATAACACAAGCACTCAGGTCACTCCACAGCAAGTACAAATATGACTCAGTCATTGTACATGCCGGTGTGAACGACCTGAGACGTACCTCCCTGGACTACATGAAAAGAGACATAGAGGAGCTCTCTGATTATGTAGCCCAGGCCGGTATGACCCTGACCCTGAGCAGCATCTTACCCTCACCAAGAATGATGCCACAGTACAGAGACAAAATGATCAGTTTTAACAACTGGCTTAATTACTGGTGTCATTCTAAGGGGATCCAATATCTGTCTGCTTAGGATGACATGCTTGACAAGCCACGCTGCTTCGCAAGGGATGGCTTGCACCTGTCACCCCTGGGCTTCCGGATATTGGCCAAGGCTCTTGCCACCCCCATAGTGCCTTTTTTAGGCAAGGCTCAAATGACAAACCTACCTCCCTAGAAAACACAAGTAGAAAAAAACTAAGGGTAATGCTGCTCAATGCCAGAAGTCTAAACCTCAAGATGCACGCCCTCGAAACCCTCCTCAGTATGGAGAACATTGATGTCTGTGCAGTGACTGAAACCTAGTTCAAGGCTCCTGAGAGCACCCCAGCACTATGAGGTTTTACCTCATATCATGCTTTCCGGCCCCAAAACTTGGACCGAACCACAAAAGGAGGGGGAGTATCCATTTTCATCAAAGATACCCACACCTCCAGGTTAGTGGCAATGCACGAAGCATCAGAGACTATCCAGGTGCAACTAACCATAGGCAAAACTGCCTTACAGTTTGTAGCATGCTACAGACCACCAGACCACCCTCTCAAACTCAGGAACCCCACACAGCCTTCCTGAAGACATTGGAGAGTATGAATGTCTCTCCAAATACCATCATTTTGGGAGATTTCAACAACCCAAACATAGACTGGGAACATTACTCAAGCCCCAACACCCTAGCCCAAAGGTTCCTAGAATTCATAAACTCAAATGCAATGGAACAACTAGTCACCATTCCCACAAGAGGAGACAATATACTAGACCTGATCATCACAAACATGGGGACAAAATGCTCCACACCGGAAGTATATCCCTCTTTGGTAAGATCAGACCATAAATTAATCTCACTGGAAATCCACATCCCGCCCCCACCCCCTGCACAAAAGACCACAGTGAAGAACTTCTCAAAAGCAAACTTCACACTTCTTAAGACTGAAGTGGTATCCTTCAAGGCCCCTGGGCCAGTGGAAACCACAACCCACACTGCTAAATCCTTTGCAAATGCCTTCTATGGGCACCTTCAAGAATCCCAAATAAAACCAAGACCCATTCCCCCAAAGGCAGGTCTGGTGGACTCCAGCCATAAACAAACTTTACAACAGGAGGAGGAAGCTACTACATGACACAGCAAAATCCCTAAAAGGGAAGGCGTCTCTGATCAGTACTAGCAAAAAACTACGATCACTCATAAAATCATCCAAGGCCAACTTTGAGAGAAAAATTGCAAAAGACACAAAAGACAATCACAAGGCCTTCTTTAGCTATGTTAGAAACCTGGGTGGAAACTCCCAGATATGCTCAGAGTTAGTCCAAAATGACTCAAAATGCACTGAACCCACTGACATTGCCAACATTCTGGCAAACAGGTTCAGTGCAAATTTCTCCTCCCCCTCCCCCGCAAAAGGAGAAATAACTATCCCAGCAGAGTGTAGCCTCCCTAACATCTCAGATGCCCAGGTGAGAGCCGCCCTCTCTAAAGCTAAAAACACAGCATCAATGGGACCGGATGGTGTCCCGGGCTGTGTGCTACATGAACTCCAAGAGGAACTAAACCCACACATAAGGCTGCTGTTTAATCTTAGCCTTACTACAGGATACGTACCCAAAGAGTGGCGTACGGCAACAGTGGGTCCACTTCACAAAGGCGGTGCTTCTATGGACCCTGGAAATTACCCCCATAAGCTTGACGAGCCTGGTCTGCAAAGCTATGGAGAGGATCATTATGGAACTCATAAACAAAGACATTGGGGACCTACAGACATTGGATCCTACTCAATTTGGCTTTGTCAAGGGCAGATCCTGCCTTTTGAACTTGGTCGACTTTTTGAAACAGTCACTAAGGCCATTGATGAGGGTAAGGCAGTTCACACAGCCTACCTTGACCTTGCAAAAGCCTTTGACACAATACCCCACTCGGGCATCATAGACAAACTCACCAGCTTAAATGTAAACCCATATGTCACAAGATGGGTTGCAAACTGGCTCAAGGACAGAACCCAAAGGGTCAGAGTTGCTGGAGCTATGTCAGACTCTAAGCCAGTCACAAGCGGTGTCCCACAGGGCTCAGTCCTGGGACCCCTCTTGTTCGGCATTTATTTTTCCGAGGTACAGGCAAACATAGGAGGATTTTGGCTGACAAAGTTCGCAGATGACTGCAAACTGGGCGCCATAATTGATACTCCAGCGGACACAAACATCCTTCAGAGAGGCCTCATAGAAACGGATAATTGGTGCCAGAGCCATGGCCTTAAGCTGAACGCCAAAAAATGTATAGTCATACCCTTTGGGAAAAACAAGGTACCGACAAATTACCACATAGGCGGTAATCCATTAAGTACGGAAGAGGTAATCAGGGACCTCATTTGACACTCACATTGCCAAAGTGGTTAGGAAGACCTTCTATACTGCCCACCTTATCATGAAGGGTTTCACATCTAGATCAAGAGAGGTCATTGTGCCCCTGTACTCTTCTCTTATAAGGCCAATGATTGAGTACAATGCCCCATTTGGGATGTATCTCACCCGACACCTGCAGCAGTTGGAAAGACCCCAAAAGTCCCTCACCAAGAGGATAAAGGGTCTTAAACATATGTCATATGCTGCCTGAATGAAAAAACTCCAGCTCTATTCAGTCGCATACCGCCTACTCAGAGGTGATCTGTGCCTGACGTACAAGGCCATGTCCAATCCTGAATTAATGGACATGCTCCACCTCAGAAAATCCAAATCCATCAGAGCCACGAGAACAAGTGACTTAAACCTCAACACAGAAATAAATAGGACGTGCTGGAGGGACAGATTCATAACCCAGAGGCTCCCTGCACTCTGGAACAGAATCCCAGTCCATGTTAGGCAGAGCCCCTCACTGACTCTATTCAAGAGAAATCTCGACGAGTGGATGGGAGATCGTAGGTTTACCCCGGGGGTCATCTCTGTGTCACTACTAGACAGAGGCATAGTAAACTAAACCCTAAATGGGCGTAGTATTCTCATCCTAAGGGGTGGTGTAAGCCACATACACTCTGGCTAGGCTTATAAATGCCTTAGGGCAGATAGCCTAGTACGAACCTATGAACCTATAATGACTGCAACAGTGAAACACGATGAACATCCAGTGGTGTCTTGGCCAGAAAAATGCCAGAAGTAGAAGTTTTGGTTATTCCCTCTGGACTTTTAGCAGGAAACTTGGGAGCAGAGGTAAAGGTAGAGATGCATAGAAGAACTTTCCCATCCATGTGAAAGAAAAGGCATCTGTCCTCCAGGCTTGTGGTTTCAGATTCCTTTTGCAGAACAAAGGAAGCAGATGTGTGCAGAGGAGGCAAAGAAGTCTATCTGAGGGGTTCCCCATCTGAGAATGATAGCTTTGAACACCTCTGTATTCACTGACCATTCGTGAGGATCCTACAAGTCCCTGCTTAGAGAGTCTGCCATCACATTCTATTGTGAGGGGGAATGTATGTCGCTGAGAGAGAGAGAGACAGAGAGAGATTCATCTGAGAAGCTAGGTGCCAGACCTCCTGTGCTAGCCTACAGAGACGGTAGGATCTTGTGCCTCACCATTTGTTTATGTACCACATTACTGCGGTGTTGTCTGTGTGTACCAGAAGAGTGCCTGGTTTCCAAAGGTGTGAGAAAATCTGCAGGGTTTGAAGAAGTGCCCTCACTTCCTTTAAGTTGATTTGTTCTTTGAGTATATGGGCAGGCCACTCCCTTTGGACTCTGTGGTGTCCTATCCAACCCCACAACACCCTGTTCGAAGTATACGTAAATAAGAATTGATTGGGCCGGAGTGAATGGGAGACCTGGGTTGAGGGTATCCCGGTTGCTCCAACCAAAGGAGTTCCTTCTTGATAAAAGAAAGAAGGGGAATGTTGGTAACAAGAGTGTGAGATTGCTGTGACCACACCAATTTCAGATACTACTGTTCTCTCCTCATGTGTAATCTGGCCAGGGGCAACACAGGAATGGTGGCAGCCTTGAGTTCTAAGGCCCTCAGAGCTTCTCTGGCTGACCAATGATTTTCGTTGGAAAGCAGTAGCAATTCATTCATTAGTGAGGTGACATTCTCTTGAGGAATGGAGGCATGCATGGTAGACATGTCCGGATGACATCCCAGGAAGATGATTGTGAAGGGATGAGCTGGGAATTTTTGTAGTTGATGGTGAACTCCAGCACAGTCAAAAGTTGTACTCTGTAATGAAGGTGCTTTAGAAGAATGTGATTGGATAAAGCCTGGATTAGAAGGTCATCCAGGTATGGGAAAATTTGAATGCAGAGTATGGCAGAAAACCATAAATGGAGCCAGACACTTTGTTAACACCCTTGCAGCTGTAGAAGGTCCAAAGAGCAAAGCATTAAACTGAAAATGTGATGACCTAGTATAAAACCTGAGACATTTTCTGCAAGATGGACAAATGTGAATATGAAAATAACTATCTTTTAGGTCTAAGGATACCAATAAGACTTGAGGGAGTAGAAATGACAAAATAGTTTGCAGGGCAGCATTTTGAAGGAAGGCACTCTCAGAAAGGTGTTTAGCCTTGAAAGATCCAGGATGGGCCTCCAATGACCCTCTTTTCTGGGAAATAGGAAACGCCCTGAATAAAATCCCTTTCCTAAGTAGGTTGGGGAAACTACTTCTCTGGATCCCTGGGACAATAAGTCTTGCATGATGCGCTCTATGAGATGTATCTGGTCTAGAGGAAGGGAAAGAATTCCCCCCTGGAGCTAGACTGTTTTCCCAAGACATGGAGTAACCCTCCTTGATAATGCTTAGGACCTACTTGTCCAAGGTTATTGTTTCCCTTGAAGGAAAGGAAAGAGAAAGTCTTTTTGAGTGTGGAGTGGAGAGGTGTGGTTAGGTGAGAATGTGAGGAATAAATAGTCTACTGAACTGAGGCCTCCCAGAAAGGGTATCCCTTTGAGTTTTTACTTGAAATCTTTTCTTAGGAGTCTTCCTTTGCCTTGTGAGGATTCCTAGGATTTCTCTTGGCGAAGGAGGTGGATTTAGCTGGATAATTTCTGTGGTACCTGAGAACAGTAGACAGCAGCCTTTCACAGACTTGCCTTGGTCCTGCAAAGCCTTGAAGAGACAGTCAGCCTGTGATCCAAAAAGGAGGCTGCCATCCAAGGGAGAGTCCAAAATTTTAGATTTAAAATCTTAAGGGATAGGTTGGCCCCACAGCTAGCATAAAGCTTAATCACTGAACTTGTGGCAGCCGACCTGGAAGAGGCATCCACAGCATCATTGCTACATTTTATAATGTGCTTGGCTATTTGAGAAGCCTGAGGCACTAACGACTGCATGAGCTGTTTTGAGTCTGGAGTCTGTGGCTCTATGATGGTCTTGTTTAAGGACTGTAACACAAACAGCAAGTATTTGGTCATTTGAGTTAGATGGTTTATATCCCTAAAGGCTAGGGTGGAGGAAGTATACAGTTTTGTACCCCTCCTGTCCATTGCTCTACTGTCTTTGTCACTGAGGAGAACATTAGTGCCAGGTAGCAACTTGGAGGGTTTGTCCGAAGCCAGGGAAACTGTGGTTAGGTGTGCCATAGGATTTTTACAGAGATACTTGAGTTCCTGATGACCTTTATCAAACCTATCTAGACTTTTCAGCAGGGAGATGGAAATCTAATGCCGAAAAATTGGCCTGAAAGGCGTCCACGTAAGCCTCAGGCACAGGCAGAACTGGGCAAGGAGTTGGGGTGCCCATCTCCAATAAATTATAGTAACTCTTTTACACCTCAGACCCTTGTCTGGACTGCCATTCAAAATGTTTCATCATGCTCTATAAGGTTTTTCCAAAGGATGCCCCTTCCAGGGGGGATTTTGGGGAGAGTGAATCTCCCTCATCTGACTAAATCTACTCTGGGAGTGTAACTAGGGTGAATAATCAAGAGAAACATTCAAATCTCTATCCAGTTCCTCATCAGAGGAAAAGGAATCTAAGGTCTGTTTAAGTGGAGTGGATTGAGAAGTCACAGAGGAAGGAGGCTTTAGAGACATGATTGCCTTGAAAAGACCCTGAGAAAAATCAATCCATTCTTTTGTCATGGATACAGAAGGGGACATTGAGTGTTTTAAGTTTTTATTTTTATTTTTAGGGGTGATGTCCACCTGAATAAGCTTAGGAGGTTCTGAATCTGGACATATTTCTATCAAGGTTCCAGCAATCTTTTCCTGCATAAGGACCTCCCATACAATGATTTCCAGTTTGTTGGAGGACTTCATAGTCTGGAAGGTCTCAGAAGCCATACTGGCTTCCAGTATGGTCAAAGTAGAGGGCTTGTGAGAAGTTGATGGGTATACTGCTGGCTGAACCACCTCATTGGGAACATCTGATTCTAACATGACAGATGGTAGAAAATACCCTTCATCTCCTAATCGTTTTCTTATGCAGGAGGCCTACTTCCAGGCCTTCCAACACTGCAGATTGGGTCAAGTATTTTAGACATTGAGTCTCAAAAAATGTATTAAGTGTGGACAGCCTAGACCATAGGGTTTTCAGAATGAACGACTGGCAGATGCAATAGGATTTATAGTCATGATCAGGGCCTAGACAGAACAGGTACTTAGTGTGTAAGTTTTGCCACGGAATTTGTCTACTGCACCCACACTTAACCCTCCTAGGTGACATATAACAATTATTAGCATAACAGACAAGAAATTAGAAGGTTCTCCAACAGGCCACTTATCTGATCCAAAAAGCAAACCTATGGTACCTAGTGACCAAACAATTAAATTCTAGTAGGTGCAATGACCTGCATTCGGGTTCGCAGTGAGACAGTCTGAGGATCTCATATGTAGGTCCACTTTTATATTTTGATGCCTATGAGCTAAGGTCTTTGCCTGGATGTAGGACGTATGAAGGTAAAGCTTTGGTAGCCCGGCCACACATCAGCGAGCTACAACCCATCTGTTAAGAATACTGTAACAGCGACTAAATCAGGACATCCTCTGCTCACCTGAGTTGAAGAACCTTTGAGTTGCAATTCCCACACATTATTATTGACACAATACACGTGATCCTTATGATGATCATCATATGAACAGGCACTCAACCCTTTATCCCTCTGAGCCAGTGACATGATACAGCTAAAATTATCTTTCTTTCTTTTTACATTCAAAATGCATAGCTTAGTAGGAAAAGAATTATTTTGATTTTGTAATACATACCTAAATAATTTATATTTTCCTTCTATATCAAACTTGTCTATGTAAATCTGCAATATCTTCAAACTCCTTTTCCTCTGAAAGAAAGACAGATGCCTTGTAAAAAATAATGTTATTTTAGATTGCACAGTAAAATTATTTTATAAGCATAAACAGAGAGAAAAACAAACCAAATGTTCAGAAGGACAAAGTGTCATCACTTTCACCAAATCCTATAGAAAAAAGAAGAAATGGATACAATTAATTATATTAGTACAAAAGACATATTTGTCTCATATGAATGCACTGCAAAAATGACTATTAACAAGTGACTGCCATACTGTTAATTGATACTATAGCAAGCCACTTACATGTTTCCTTTGCCTACTTTATCCAATTTATGGTTTTGTGGGAGGAAGACATTATCCAGACAACCAACAGGGAGGCAAGAATCAACCAGGATGGATGTCTGTTTGTTACCACACACACACACACAACACACACACCAACCACAAAATCCTCAAGCCCACATTCACGTGCATATCTATGGACATTTTGTCATTCTAAGTGTAAGAAGAAAACTGGAGAACTTGGCAAAAACCCAAATAAACATAGAGAGACTATGCAAATTCCACAGAAAAAGGTATACCTCATCTAAAAAGCACAGTGACGAAGCAACGCTCAACTTCTGTGCCACCATTCCATCTAGTGATGATACAGTAAACTGCAATCTAAGTAAAACTTAGTACACATGTTGGCACAGAGCATTAGGGCTATGAGAAACTAATGTTAATAAGCTTTATCATGTATCCCCGGGTTTGAGTCACTCAGCCTTCATTTGCTTACTGTGTGACCCAAACAAGTCAATTAATCAAGCAGTGCCCCCACGTCAGCTTAAAAAGCTGTACTTGTTCACAGTGAGTATATCTGGTTAACAAATAAAAATATAAATCCAGTATACTAAGAAGTTAGGGATTGTCTAATGATTAAGGCATTTATCTTTCAGACACAAGGTATACAGGATTTGATGCTGACCTTGGATCACAGGTTATTGACTATGCATGTAATAATCTACAGATTGACTCTATAGTATTAACCTAAAGCCATATAAAATGAATAAGTACATAGTGGCTTGTTAGTTGCAGAATTTGGTCACATAATCGTGTATCCATTTCCCAAATCCATATGCTAATAAAGAAATAAACTTAAATTAGTAAAATAAAATTTTACTGCTTTTACTTCAATAAAATAATTTTAGAAAGACAGAGAAATTATAAAGTTCATCTCAGTTTTAAAATTATAATTGTTTCTCTACAAAGATCTCATCCACATGTATTATAAGCAGCAGACAGATCATCGATTTATCTTCCTTAGTCTGTTTTTTCCAGAAAAGGACCACTGACAAAATTGCCCATCTTTAACTTTACAGACTCCATAGAGCTTAGAAGACACAGCCTATGGACTAAACCAATACCTACCTAGATAGGGTACACCTCCTACCTCCAGGATGGCAAAGCAAGTAAGTTTTGTGATGAATTTATGGGAGCCCATCCAATCACTCTTTGCCTTTCATATGTAATGGAAGATTATTTCACAGATGGGAGCAGTGTTGAGTACTAAATATGTCCCCATACCTCCCTACCTCTTAGCACAAGAAATCTGGACAAAGCCTAAAATAATGGGGGGGGGTAAAGGCCCAAAAATAGGGACAGATTTAAAATATTGCTATTATAAACATAGGAAATTGTTAGAATAACAGTTATTTGTGTTGGCATGCATTTTTCTGAAGGATATGAAGTCTGAAACTCAAATGCCCATGACTATTTAGTGACTTCTATCCTCGGTGATTTGCCAGAAACCCCCAAACTTTATGAGGAACAGACCAAAAATATGTGGAAGAAATCTGGCCATTTTGCAAAAATCTAGACAGTTGAGAGCTATGTCTCTCCCTCCGGCAATTTGTACATATTTCTTGATGGAGAATAAACGCTTTATGTTGAGTGTTTGGGGAGGCATTTCTTCCATGAAGGTGGAGGAATTTAAAGAGGGTTGAGTTCTTAACAGCATGGAATATTAGTTATAAATCACCACTGCACGAGTATTTAAGACATAGAGGGAAAGAGAAAGACCTTTGAATCTGTGTTGGTAGTTATGGGTCTTTAGTGTGGTTATCTTTTTAGACTGTGTACTTAAACTTACCACAACAGTAGATGTTTGAATGATCACTGTTGCAGTAGCCATAGCTATACGAGATGTACAATACCACTGTCCAAAATGAGGTAGAAAACAACCACACACTGCCAGGTATCCCAAGTAGCTCTTATATTCAAGAAGACACAACATTCTCTCCAAAAAACTCTTATTTAATAAAGCACAGGATTCTCTTAGCGCTTCGGCATATAGCTTTTGCAGAGTAAAAAACTAGATACAAGCAAAAAGACACACTTTTATATACACATTAATTAATTAACATCAATTAAACATAATTAGATGATTAAATACCATTCTACCTAAATAAAAACCTTCCAACTACATCCTAAATTCAACCCCCCTTGGAATCAGGGTATCATATTTCAGAATAAACAGTTTCTTTATATAGCAACTTTTTCTTCACATTCTGATTATCATATAAACCACATTTTACCTGATCTAAAATAGTGGCAGTTAATCCATTTTCATCTCCTTGATGAAAATGATGGAAATGTCAAGCAATTGGGTTTTCCAGTATACCTTTTCTTATGTCTCTAAGATGTTCCTGTAAGCGGGTTTTAAAAGCCTGCTTACTTTCTCCCACATAAAATTTTCCACAAGGACACCTAATGGCATATACAATTCCCACTGACTCACAACTATAAATATGTTTTACCTCATACTGTATACAATTTACACATGCAAAATATGGTACTACATACTTGCAGTTACATTTGCCACATGGCCTTGTACCTCTGAATGGGGGATATAAGTTCAAAACATGTCTACTAATCAACACTTCTGGGATAACAAATTTCCCATGAATAATCATATCACCAATGCTTCTCCCCATTCTAAATGTAATACTTGGTGTTCTAGTTAACAAATTCTGAAAATCTTTATGTTTAGCCAAAAAAATCCCAGTAATATTTCACTACTTTTATCACTGTGCCACTAAAGGGACTATACGTAGTAACAAAATACATCTTATTGTCAAATCCCACTATATACACTCATTTTCCTTTCTTCATTGTTAATATTCACAGTCCCTATGGCACACTGTTTCTATGGGATATTTAAATTCAAAATGTCATTAACACTATCATTAAGTATATTCGTATCATATCCCCTTTTCAAAAACATAATTTTGGTATTTTCAGTCTCTTGAATGAATTCAGATTCCACATTACACAATCTCCTCATTCTAAGAAATTCTCCATATGGAAGTGCTGCAATATAGGAACATCTTAGAGACATAAGAAAAGGTAGTCTGGAAAGCCCACTTGCTTGACATTTCCATGATTTTCATCAAAGAGATGAAAGTGGATTAACTGCCACTATTTTAGATCAGGTAAAATGTGGTATATATGATAATCAGAGTGTGAAGAAAAAGTTGCTAAATAAAGAAACAGTTTTTATTCTGAAATATGATACCCTGACTCCAAGGGGGTTTGAATTTAGAACGTAGTTGGAAGGTTTTTATTTAGGTAGAATGGTATTTAATCATCTAATTATGTTTAATTGATGTTAATTAATTAATGTGTATATAAAATTGTATCTTTTTGCTTGTATCTAGTTTTTTAGATGTGCAGCAGGTAAGGGTGATAAAGGATAATGAGGGAAATGTACTCAAGCGAGGAGAGTGTGTTGAGCAGATGGAAAGAGTACTTTGAGGGGCTGATGAATGAAGAGAATGAGAGGGAGAGAAGGTTGGATGATGTGTGGATAGTGAATCATGAAGTGCAGTGGATTAGCAAGGAGGAAGTAAGGATAGCTATGAAGAGGATGAAGAATGGAAAGGCTATTGGTTCACATGACATACCTGTGGAAGCATGGAGGTGTTTAGGTGAAATGGCAGTGGAGTTTTTAACTTGATTGTTTAATGAAATCTTGGAAAGTGAGAGGATGCCTGAGGAATGGAGAAAAAGTGTTTTGGTACCGATTTTTAAGAATAAGGGTGATGTGCAGAGCTGTAGTAACTACAGACGGATTAAATTGATCAGTCACAGCATGAAGTTATGGGAAAGAGTAGTGGAAGCTAGGTTAAGAAGGGAGGTGATGATTAGTGATCAGCAGTATGGTTTCATGCCAGGAAAGAGCACTGCAGATGCGATGTTTGCTCTGAGAATGTTGATGGACAAGTACAGAGAAGGTCAGAAGGAGTTGCATTGTGTCTTTGTGGACTTAGAGAAAGCATATGACAGGGTGCCTAGAGAGGAGTTGTGGTATTGTATGAGGAAGTCAGGAGTGTCAGAGAAGTATGTAAGAGTGGTACAGGATATGTACGATGGTAGTGTGACAGCGGTGAGGTCTGCGGTGGAAGTGACGGATGCGTTTAAGGTGGAGGTGGGATTATATCAAGGATCAGCTCTGAGCCCTTTCTTATTTGCAATGGTGATGGACAGGCTGACAGACGAGATCAGACAGGAGTCCCTGTGGACTATGATGCGACAGCGGTGAGGTCTGCTGTGGGAGTGACGGATGTGTTTAAGGTGGAGGTGGAATTACATCAAGGATCAGCTCTGAGCCCTTTCTTATTTGCAATGGTGATGGACAGGTTGACAGACGAGACCAGACAGGAGTCCCCGTGGATTATGATGTTTGCAGATGACACTGTGATCTGTAGCGAGAGTAGGGAACAGGTGGAGGAGATCCTGGAGAGGAGGAGATATGCTCTAGAGAGAAGAGGAATGAAGGTCAGCAGGACTAAGACAGAATATGTGTGTGTGAATGAGAGGGAGGACAGAGGAATGGTGAGGATGCAGGGAGTAGAGGTGGTGAAGGTGGATGAGTTTAAATACTTGGGATCAACAGTTCAGAGTAATGGTGAGTGAGGAAGAGAGGTGAAGAAGAGAGTACAGGCAGGATGGAGTGGGTGGAGAAGAGTGTCAGGAGTGATTTGTTACAGACGAGTACCAGTAAGAGTGAAAGGGAAGGTCTACAAGAGGGTAGTGAGACCAGCTATGTTATATGGGTTGGAGACAGTGGCATTGACAAAAAAGCAGGAGTCAGAGCTTGACGTGGCAAAGTTGAAGATGTTAAGATTTGCACTGGGTGTGATGAGGATGGACAGGATTAGGAATAAGTACATTAGAGGGTCAGCCCAAGTTGGAAGGTTTGGAGACAAAGCCAGAGAGGCAAGATTACGTTGGTTTGGACATGTGCTGAGGAGGGATGCAGAGTATATTGGGAAAAAGATGCTAAGGATGAAGCTGCCAGGTAAAAGGAAAAGAGGAAGTCCTAAGATAAGGTTTATGGATGTGGTGAGAGAGGACATGCAGGTGGTTGGTGTGACAGAGCAAGATGCAGCGGACAGGAAGAAATGGAAACAGTTGATCTGCTGTGGCGACCCCTAATGGGAGCAGCTGAAAGAAGAAGAAGAAAGGCTACATGCCGAGGCACTAAGAGAATCCTGTTTTTTATTAAATAAGAGCTTTTGGGAGAGAATTTTGTGTCTTCTTGAATATAAGAGTTACTTGAGATACCTGGCAGTGTGTGGTTGTTTTCTACATGGGATGTACCCTGGATAGGATACAACAGCTACCCAGCTTTTTTAGCTTCAAGGTGTCTATATGACACAGTATCAAATGAACTAAATAGCGAATGCTATTTAGTCGATCTGATACTGTTGAAATGGCAAAATAGCAAAGTCACGGAACATCAAATTTTTTCTCAGGGAAAAAATTTGGTGGGCCGTCTTTGGGACTTTGCCATCTCCTCCACTATGGTGCGATCTCGGAGTTGGTATATTTAAGTGGAGGGGAGGCAAAGCCCCCCACTTAAATTTGTGTTTAAGTGTTTTTTTTTTTTTACGGAGCAACAATTTTTTTTTCCCAGGGAAAAAATTTGGTGTTCCGTTTGTTCGATATTTTGTTGTTTAGATATTATCGCTACGATGAAATAGCATTCGCTATTGTCATCGCACAATAATATAATATAGACGTGCTTCAAGAGCGTCTTCCACACACTCAAAACAGTTATTCAGACTGAGATGAGCTGAATAAAAAGTGTGGTTTGGGTGTTAAGTCTTTCAGAGCTTTCAAGCCAACAGACAGATGGAGGATAAAGTCCTGAAAAGGCCAATGCTATGAAAGTAAAAGTAGTTCTTCACCCTAGCAACAAAAACATACAAAAATAAGGGGGATACAGGGTGGTAGCAGCTACTGTGGGAGTGATCATTTGAGCACCTACAGTTATAAGTTTACTTATGCAACAGTACTGTGTTCATCATTATAATCATTGTCACACTTGCCTTAACTATATGGGTACATTACCATTGCTTAGACTGTGAGGAGGAAGGATAAGGGTCCAAAAACCTCTGGAAAATGGTCCTAGCAAAGTCTGTCATACACCTGGAGAAGGAATCTAATTTATAGTGCTTTGTAAAGGTATGCACAGAGGACCAAAATGTTGATTCTAGAATACTTCCGGAATTCACTGCTTTCCAAAAATGTACAGGTAAAGCCAAGGCCCTTGTAGAATGAGCCTTGACCCTGCCTGAAATTGTCTTGTTATGGTGGGTATAACAAAATGTAACAGAATGAGACAACCATTTTGAAATAGTTTGCTTTTACACAGGTTGTTCTTTTTTTCTTACTTTCATAAGAAACGAACAATTGATCAGAGTGCCTAAAAGTTTGTTTTGTCAAGACAGTACCTGTGTTTTCTGTGACATCCAAAATATGAAGTACCTGAGGACTTTCACTATGGCGTGATATGAGTGAGACATGTTCTACAACCCTCTGTCCTGCACTAAAAAAGTGAATCACTAAAATAACTCCTTTTGAAAACTGTTTCAGTAAACATAATAGAATTATAAGAATAAAAGTAACTGATGATAAAGGGAAAGAAAAATTAGAAATTAAAGATTCAAAATCCAGATCGATGCTGCTTGATTTTGACAGCAGCTACCAAAGTGACAGCATGTGACAACATCAATTCCACAATACAAAGAAACCAAAATAAATAACAGAGCTGAATGAAAAATTTGAAAGATTCTGCTTTGAAGTAGTGAAAATGAATGATATTCTACTGGATTTTATGAAAATAGAGACTTGAACATACTCAAAAAGTTGTATTCCTGCATTCTAATGAAACTGGCCTCGTAAAGAATGAAGTTGGTAAACATATGGTCTAGCTAGCAGAGGAAACTAGAAAATCAAGGAAGGGAAGGACATTTAAAATTCAGTAATTTAAAAGACTGGATAGAGTGCAGAGACTGTGAGGATTTTATGGCATCTCAGCTGTCCAATTCAAGTGATATACCCCTAAAGGAAACTGTAATAGTCTGGATAAATAGGGTCTACATGCATAAATTCCCCAAGACTGACTGTGGTTAAATTCCAGAATTATCAGCTTAAGGAGAGAATATTAAGTGAGTTAAGGAGAAAGGGGACAACACTATAGCTAGAGGGATAAAGGATCTTCAAGGACCAAAACACAAGGCAGAAGAAAAACAGATTTATCCCACTGTTTAAAGACTGCAAGAAGCTTAACCTCAGATTCAAACTGTTGTATCCTGCCACTCTCAAATTATTTTCCCCTACTGGAGTTAAACCATTTCAACAATGTAATTCAGTGCAGAAAGAACTAGGTAGATTCAAACATTGCACTGAGCTATCCATGCAGGCAAGTATACAGGGAAATGATGGCAATATAAGGACCTCAAAGAACAGGATAGAAAAGAAAAGATGGCCGACTATGACATTCTCACTGACTAGAAGAAAGACGCAAGAAGAACAAAAGGAAACAGGAATCCAAAGAGGATCCAAAAGTGTAGCACAACAGAATGGAGAAATGGTGCCAGTGGTAATGAAGAATGAGGGTGAAACTGGACTATACAGATACATTTCAATCTTAAGCTGACTGAATATTTTCTATTACTGTTTTAAGAACTTGATTTGCTAAAACAGCATAATTTGAACTTCTTGGGTAGTTTTTCTACAAACTGATTGCTTGCTGGATAATCTTTGAGGTAAGATATTTTTTATTATGATATACCAAGTCTAAGAAATAAACAGGTTTGAGTTTATGGGTAAATCTTGGTGGGACAGTACAATAGAAAGTAATGTGAGGAAAAGTGTAAATGAATGAAGATTTTTCACAGTGCACAACATACTGCTTAGCAATTTTAACACCTTTGCCCTTAAATAATGAAAGATGCAATGGAATAATACAAAACATGTAAAAGTAGTAAGGCTACTGGAGTCCTATGTGTTAATTTAATAAAAGCATGCAAAATAGTTATAACTTGGTTTAATTTAATTTCTAATACCATGGCGGTAATGGACCCCCCCATTCCTAAGTCAAGGTATGATTAGAGTTCATGAAATTGGTATTGTTTCAGTTTTTGATTTTAACTAAGAGTGTTCTTCTTAGCGCCCAGAATTGCCTACTTCTGCAATTCATACGGGGTTAAATGTACAGGCAGCATATTTAAGTAATACTGTAAATTCTTTTTTTATTAGATCCATTGCTCCTACTACTATAAGAATTGTCTCATAAAATACTTGATGATATACCAAGTCTGAGTAATAAGCAGGTTTTTTTCAATACACATCTTTATTAAACTATCATGTATGACAGAGAGAATCTTACATTTACAAAAATGAAAAACAAAACAATGACACCACTTTAGTTGCAAACATTATACATCACAGACACCACTGAAACAACTGTAGTTGCAAACATTATACATCACCTATTATCTATCCAGTCATTGTCAGTTAAGCACTATATGGCTCATTCAAATCCTGCCTCTTAAACCTTGTCCCTTTTCTGCATATATTGTTCCCACAGTTCCCATTTTTTCCTATGTAGTTTGCTCTGTCCCTTTTCTAAACACCCCAATTCCAGTTGTTTTATCTCTGTTACTACATTCATTACTTCTAGTAAAGTTGGTGTAGACTTTAATTTCCACTTCTAGTAATTCCTTTTTTTGGCAGCCATCATAACTAGAGTCAGCAAGGTCTACACAATTCCGATTCTGTATCATAGCTTAAAAAATAATCTCCCCAGTCAATCCAATCCACTCACCAAGCATCTCCAACACAGCATTTTGCAGGGAATCCCTAAAGTATGCCAAGCTCATTACACTCCAAAAAATATGTTCCCAGCCACCTCTTTCTTGCCCATCACACCTCCAACATTTGCTATTCATCTGAGGAAAATTTTTTTGGAGTCTACTTGGGGCATAAAAATACCTATGTAAACACTTCCAGGCAAAGATCCTAAATCTTCTAGACTTTGTTGAATATTTGGGAGATATACATATATCCCCCATTGTCTCTTTATGAATTGCTTATCTATTCTCTCTTCCCAATCCTTTCTAAGCTCCTCTGACTGATTCTTACAATTATCATGCAATATTTTATATGCTCTACTAATTATTCATTTTTTAATGGCATCTTCTGTTCTAGATTCCATTAAAAATTCTACCAGTACTGGTCTTTCATTTAGGGACCCCCCAATTTCTTTTTCTTTGCCTATACTTTGATAGCAATCCTTCATTGGGAAGGTAATCTCTAACCTACAGTCTAAATAAATTCTTGGCCTCTTCCCATTTTATTACCTTTCCTTTTCTAGTTATTTGCTCCCAATACCTTGGTTCTTTTGCCAGTTTTCTCCAATAAACTCAACCTCCTCTTGCCTGTTATCTGTATCCCTAACCGCAGTCATCTCTATTGGCAGAATCTCTTTTCTCCATTCTTGTGCTGGTTTAGTTCTTAGAATACTCCCTTCTATTTTATGAATGTAAAACTGTATGATTTTTGTTATTCTCCTTTAGAGTCTGCATCCAAAATTCCAATCTCTCCTTATTTATTGAGCTTTCCCCCTCTGTATCCTCATCATTCCTTTCCACTTTTAATTATAGTTTTCTGCTTGTGCTATGTATAAGAACCTGAACTGTGCTGCTCTAATATACCTCAAACTGAGTAATCCTAGTCCGCCTTGTTCTACTGGAAGAACCAGCTTATCCCACTTGACGCTTCCTATCTTCCCTTCCCAGACACAATTCTTCAACTCTTTTTTAAATGCTATCCACTGCTTCTCTTCTGGTTGATAAAAATATGCCTGACCTGTGTATAAGACTAAGGGGACTAAAATGTTTTAATTGCTTGTATCTTAGCATCCATATCCATATAACAAAGCTTCCAGTTTCTCAATTGTTGTATTATCTTCTGTTTAGTCTCTTCCCACATATCCTTAGCTGCCACAACAGTGCCATTTATAATCCATACTCCTAAATACTTCATTTTATTTTATCATGCCCCCATAAATATGGATATTTTTGGACCAATTTGTATGTGGGTACAAAATTTACCACTATTGCCTTTGTTTTAGCTTCATTCATTTTGTATCCCAAGAAGTTATGAAACCGTCTTAAAATGTTCCACAACACTGTAGTGTCCCTTTCTGGTTTTGTCATGTATAAAATATCATCTGCAAATAGAGCCAGCTTTTCCTGACTACCATACCAATTATATCCTTGAATTTCTGAGTCTCTTATTTTCTTTGCCAATGGTTCTAAATATAATGCAAACAACAAAGGGGAAAGCGGAAGTTATCAGAGAGGACCCCACCCACTTTAATTTGCGCCGCTGATCCCTCATATATACTCCTAATCAACTTTATAAACAAATGCTTCCATTGTCCTGCTCATGAAGTCCCAGTCTGCTCTGTCAAATGCTTTCTCTGCATCAAGACCCACCAATAACATTGGTGTTCTCTTACATTCTGCTTCCCTCTGAATCATCAATGTTCTGTTAATATTGTCAAATGTTTGCCTCCCCTTCACAAAACCACACTCTAATAAACTGGTTTAAGTTTATGGCTAAAGCTTGGTGGGACAGTATAAAAGAAAGTAATGGGACGAAAAGAGTAAATGAATGAAGATTTTCCCAGTGTAACAATACATCGGTTAGCAATTTTAACACCTATGCCCTTGCATAATAAAAGATGTAATGGAATACTACAAAGCATGCTGAAGTACTAAGAATACAGGAGTCCTATATGTTAGTGTAATAAAGGCATGCAAGATAGTTATAACTAGCGTAAATAATATTCTGTTGGAGGTGGGGGGATGAAGGTATGATTACTCATACCAAACAAATGCTGTGGCATACAAAAAACAAATGAACTACATGAGAATAACCTCTTAAGAGCTTGGAAATCATGACATATGACTTAAAGGAGTTAGAAGATGTTTTGCAAAATGGATTGGACAAGGGAGAGGAACATTCCTACCTTATGACTGCAGGACTTACTTAGAGCGCAAACTCTTAAACTTTATCATAGTACAGACAGAAACTGTATACATCTAAATATGTTTTCTACGCATATTATAAACGGTTATCAGCAGGTTTTTGTTTTAAATACAAAGAAATATGAACACTATAAGTTTGGTGAAACCACGTAAACAAAAAGATGTGCGACATAACATGAAAAATCAGAAGTCAGCAATGAAATCCTGAATGATGAAGAATGGAATAGTAACAATATAGGATTGTTAACATGACACTACAAAATATGATAAGGACGGTCAATAGTCTCACTGATAAGGCAGTGAGAATGTTATATTATATTAGAAGAGAAATAAGTGATATAGTAATGTTGAAAGAGACACATTTGAATAAGTCAGAGCATGAGGAATTTAGTGAAAAGAGTGGTGTAACACGACAGTTTACAAATGTCATTAAAAGGAGAAAAAGGAGAGTCAAACCTAACAAGGAAAGGAACACTCACAGATACTGAGAACAAAAACTGATGAAAAATTGTATTTATTTATTTATGTATTTATTTGACATTTGTTTACCAGGAGTGTCTGACTGAGCCAAAGCCCTTTATCAGTGGAGGCCCAGGGAGAAAAGCTCCACAAGAGTATTAAAGAAAGTACAGACAGGCAACAATCTAAGCAGTACATATAAATGATACAATAAAGTAAAATACACAGTACACGCTTGTTTGAACCAGTTGAGAAACTATTTACACTTTACAGCATGGGTACAGTGAAAGGATGCTGTGACCATGACATGTTGAGATTTGCTATGTAACAGACCAGTTGCTAGAACAGTGGATCAATTATTCACAAGTTACACAGTCAAAAACACGCTTAAAGCAGTCGAAGAACAGTTTACAATATACAGCATAGGTACAATGTGGGTTTGCAGCGATAGTAGTGTTTGAGATTCGCTAGGTTACATGTCAGTTGCTAAGGCAGTACATAAATAAGTTACAGATTATAAGAGACAGAAAAGGAAGGAAGATGGAAAGTAAGAGAGAGCAAGGGAGTTTTGAGAGGGGGAAGTGAGAGAAGTGAGAGCAGGATGAGAAAGTGAGAGGATGCCAGGAATCAAGCAGTACAGATGAGGTAGGGAACAGGGCAGTTGAAGAGGTAGTTATGAAATACTGGAGAAAAATGGACTATGTGGGCGTACTTAGGAGGGAATTTGGATTAGGTTTTTTGCAGTTTCAAGTCAAGGTATTTAGTTGGCATTCTTTAAAGCTGTTTTGAGTTCATGTGTGGTGGTTATTTTTCTGATGTCAAAGGGTAGCTTGTTCCATTTTTGGGCAGGAGAGCAGCTGTATAAATTTTGGCCAATTGGGCTTATATATTTCTAGATGTTGTTGGTTAGAGCTCCTGAGGGTGCTAGCCAGTATATAGAGAGAGACCAGAGAGGAGTTGCCAGGGCAGGTGGAGGGCTTGCAGAGGATGGAGTGAAAGATAGATAGCTGTGAGAGTTGTAGTTGATGGAAGAATTCTATCCAGTTTAAAGCAGTGAATGACAGTAGTGTGAGTTAGGGGACTAGTTATCAGCAAACCTGGCTACTTTGTTGCAGGTGATTTTGAGTTTGGCCCAAAGGAAGTTCTGTAGGTTAGGATTTGAGCCACGGTGGTACAGCAGTAGCATTGTTGCCTCACAGCAAGAGGTTCTCCTGTTCGATTCTTGGCTGGAGTGCCTCCTGTGTGGAGTCTGCATGTCCTCTCAGCGGTCGAGTGGCCTCTGGAAGACATGCGTGAATGGGCGTGCCTTCGCTGAAAGTTGGGCGTCGGGCTGGCAACTCAGCACCATAAAAACGACTGCCAATCATTAGTGGACCGGAGTTCCGCTGTGGCGACCCCTAACCGGGAAAAATCGAAAAGACAAAACAAAAAAGAGGAGACTAGGGAGAAGGTATGCATGAGTTAATGACACTTGGGAGTCTTTAGTAAGGAACTTTTTATTTCTGTACAGTAATCCAAGTTTTTGGTGGGTTTTCTTTATGCAATGGTGGACATGGAGGCCGAATCTGAGTTGGTCATCTATGATGGTCCCTAGGGGTTTAGTGTGGGGTTCTACGCTGATGATGATGTTACTGAGTGAAGTGATAGAGAAGGTAGGTTTGAGGTGGGAGAGAGATTTTGGGAGGAATAGCAGAAGTTTAGTCTTTTGGGGATTTAGAATAAGCTGGTTGTTAGTGAGCCTTTTTTCAATGGAGTTGAATGAGTTTCCGGTGAGGGTGTGCAAGTCAGAGAGGGTATCGGCAGTGGAGATGATAGTAGAGTCGTTGGCATATTGTATGAGAATAGAGTGAGGACAGGCTGTAGAGAGGTGAGTTTTGAAAATGTTAAATAGCAAAGGACCAAAGATAGATCCTTGTGGGACCCCCATCTGAATGGGTAGGAAGAGAGAGAGTGTGGAGAGCCATTTTACTGATTGTTGCTGGTTGGAGAGGTAGCTGGAAAACCAGGAGATGGTTGAGGGAGAGAGGCTGAGGTCAGACAGTTTGGAGAGGAGGATGAGTTGATAGACAGCATTAAAGGCTTTACAGAGAAGAGGCAGGAAACTAGTTTGTTGTTATCTCTAGCTAGGGAGATGGAGTAAGAAAAAGAGCTAAGGGCTGTTGAGGTACTGTGGTTAGGACAAAATCTGTGCTGGGTAGGGGTGAGGAGGTTTCCAAGGAGTACATATAGTCTAAGAGTTGTTTGTGTACACATTTTTCTAGCATTTTTGACACGAGGACAATATAGCTACATGGCAGCATTTACATAAATCACAGGCGTTGCCACCTTTGTGGATAAGTAGAGTAAAGAACTGTTTCCACAGAGAGGGGACTGTGGATTCAGATAAAAAAGTGGAGGTAGATTGTCCAAAGAACAAGAGCAAGGCTCAAGCTTATGGAGGAGGTATTTAATGTAGCTCACTGGTACAGGTTTAAGGGAAAAGGAGTTAAGTCTGAAGTGGAGGGGGGGTTGGTGAAGTTAGAGTTAGAAGTTGGGATTAGTTTACTGATAGTATTGATACAATAGGAGTTAAGTAAGGTGGCTGTTTCAAGGGAGATGTTGTTAGGACAGGGATTAGGAGTACCGGGGTTGCCTGGGTGGAGGATTTGATTGATAATGTTCCAGAAATTTTGGGGGTTATTGTGGTGTGTTGTATGTGGTTTTAGGTTAAAAAATTTTTCTTGTTAAAGTTGACTTGTTTTTTTGGAGAGGTTACAAAGTTCTCTGTAGATCTGGAGGTGAGTGGGGGATTTGGTCTTGGTCCAGAGTTTCCAGGCTTTGTCTCTTTTGTGCATGAGTGTTCATGTGGACTGGGATAGCCAGAGGGAGTAGAGGGATTTAACTCTTATTTTTCAGAGGGGGGCAAGTGAGTTGAGTGTATTTAGAAATATGGAAGGTATAACCTAATCAGAGGTTACTGGAGTAGTCAACGGTTTACTCGGGGCAATTATTATATACCTCCTAAAACTAACAAGATAAAAATACTAACCATCTTGACAAAAGCAACAGAATTTGTTCAAGAAATTTGTACTATTGGAGGGGATTGGAATTTTGTTACATCTTGGGAAGACATAAATAATGGCCCTAAATACAGGAAAGTCCAAGCAGACAGCCAAGTTTTTCAAAAACTGGTCAAACTGCATGAATTACAAGACACTGGAGATAGCTGAATAGGACAAAAGAGATTTACTTATAAATGTGAACAGTTGAGACCCAACTGCATCTAGATGGGTTTTATACTGCTAAAGGTGTTTATTTACTTAAAGAAATGACAACCCATCCCATACTATTATCAAATCATGTCCCAGTGTTTATAGCTTTACAATGTCCAAAAGCAAATATAATAGAGAGGCACTGGACATTAAACCGGGTCTATGTCATATGTTCGAAGACTTAAAACATCAACTCGCCTTTAGTCGACACGGAAATGTCGAAGCTGCAGTTCATGGAATGGCCAAATCATTGATTTCTTTCCAATGAAAGAAATCTGTTGGCTGTTCCATTACATCTGCCCTTTCCTCGACTGTAGTGCGTTCTCGGAGTTAGAATATTTAGTTAGGACAGTGTGTGGGGGGCACATCCCCCCATGTTGGGGGGGTGTGGGGAGTAAAGCTCCCCACTTAAAAGTGTTTATTTTTTATTGTGGTGTTCATTATTGGCCTACCGATTTTTTCCCTTGGAAAGAAATTGGGTTATTTGGCGTTCGATGAACTGCAGGTTCGAGATTTTCATGTTAACTTAAGGTGAGTCGACATTTTAATTCTTTGATTATATAATACTGACCTCATTGAACCTCACTTGGCTAAGGAATAAACAGAAACTGGAATTACTAGAAAGAAAATACAGGACACTACTGGAGAACTAAGTGAGGCAAAAGCAGATACTGCCCAAGAGGTGCGACAAGGGAAAGCCAAAATTCCAGAAGATAGTTACAACAGTGGGGGGGTGGGATAAAATAAAAACAGTTGAAAGACACAGATTAGATAAAATGAAAGGACTGCAAGAAAGACAGGGAAACTAACACAGATACAAAAAGGAGAACTTACTGGGATAGAGGAAGCTTGTCATAACTATCAAATGGAAACAATGGGAAAAACGTAGAGCATGATCAGATATCATTTTTTTTTTACAAACTCTCCCAAACAACAACGAGATTTTGCTTGTAAGCTGAAACAAAATGTTTTAAAAATAAGAGAGGCAAGTATAGATGAAATAATGAGAGATCCAGAAAATATAGGAGACATTTTTTGGGACTGTTATGAGAAACCTATAGGAGAATTTTTTTGGGACTGTTGTGAGAAACCATATAATCAGATGGAGAAGAAGAGAAACTAAGATGAGTTATACAAGGATTTTGTGAAATTTGTAGCTCTACCAAGTTAAAAAAGATACAGCTAGAAACTGGATACTTAATCCAACAACAGTGCAGAAAATTGAAGAGAAAATTCAGAAACATGCCCTAGCAAAGACTCTGGACTAGCATGGTTTTCATTAGAAATCGAAAAAAAGTTTAAAAATCTAGCAGTCCACATTTGATAGAATTTATTTAATATAGTGTTGAATCAAAATGTGATTCCAGGGTCATGGAAAATCCCGGATCATACAGATTAATCTCACTTCTGAATCATGATTATAATGTTATTACAGCAATAAAAGCAGTGAAAATGTGATTAATCCTTCCTAATTTAATTCTGGAAATCAATGTGGGTTTATAATTAAGGCTAATATGATACATAAGGAAGCTGAAGTAACTAAAAAACAATTAGTACTCATCAGCTGAATCAGAAAAAACATTTCACAGGGTTAAGTGGCAATGCCTTTAAGGCATAATATACAGGACTGACTTCCAGCCAGAGTTAATAGAACTACTAAAACCAATTTATGAATACGCAAAAGTGGTGATAAGGATAAATGATAGGGTAACAAAGGAATTTCCAATCACAAGGGGTACTAGACAAAGGTGCCCTAAGTTGCCCCTTCTTTTCTCAATTTTTTTTTAGAATCACTGGCTCAAAAAATAAGGCAATCAGACAAAAGAGGTTAGAACGTGTTGGGACTACACGAAAAGTGGAGCTGTTTGCTGATGATATAACAATGTATTTGATGGATCCCGACAATGACATTATAAAAGTACTTGAATTACTTAACCAATTTGCCAAAATATCAGGGTATAAAATAAACTTGGACAAGACAAAAGGCTTTATGTTTTGGATACTGAAGTCACCATTTAATAAGTCACAAGATAATTGGGATACATTTTTCTGAAAAATAAACAAATACATAACTGGGAGCTTCTGGTGTGTGACACTGAACAAAGGATTCAAGCTCTGAAAATGTTTGTAGTTCCACTATTACTAAATACATCTCAGGCCTTTATGTTGGACTCAGAGAAAAGGTTTTGGATAAATGAAGGAAGGAAATTATGACATATACATGGGGAGAGAAAACACAGAGTGAAGTGGCAAGAAATTATTTTATCTATAGAGAAAGGGGGGTTAGCAATCCTACACCTGAAGGAATATCATTATTCAGTCCAGCTAAGACTAGTTTACTACACTGAAATTATGACTTTTTTAGAACTGAAGTCTATATTTAATTGAATGTATAGATTACATTTATTGGTCTTGTGATTTACAGGGGGATATTTAATCTTACTGTGAATATATATATTTTTTATCTGAAGAATTTAGTTGTATGGATGAAAAGGTTCGCTTATATCTGTATATTAAATTGTGTCTGTACTCTTTTTCAGCCTTGTGGATTTCATTGTTTTTTGGTCTTGGTTTTAATCTGCTGCCAGTTAATTACATTTTTTTTTATCTTAAAAAAACTGACGAAAAGATAGAAAAGAGGGTCTGGATAAATCTGAATTGATACATTTGATGAATAAATGAGAACATAGAAAGCTAAGTCAAAAGAAGTAATTAGCAGAATATATAACGTCTTAATAATGGACAACTAGGTAAGGAAAGCTAAACAAAAACAGAAATGGCAAACTATAACAGATATGGTGATAACTGATCAAATATGGGGAGATATTTGCTGTGCTATGGAGAGTGTAACTAAATCAAGGAAAAGTACAGTTTTGTACCTACCATAAATGTAGATGTTCGAGTGTATATACTGCTGCAGTCATGACACTTGGGTTATCCTGCCGTCAGGCGGTCCCGCAGTCGGCGAATCCCAAAGTCTTGGTCCGGCGTTGGTTGTCGTCACTTCTTCCCTGACGTCAGAGCGACAGGGGGATAAAAGAGGCAGCCAATGCCATTTTCTTCAGTTTTTCTTGCCCCAGATGTCAGGTGCCCCCAACTAGGAAGGCAATACAAATAACTATGCAAAAATACCTTAGTAGATAAACAATAGTACTAGCTGTTAGCAAATACACCATATAGACATGCATCCAATAGATTGATGTACATGGAGTTATAACTAACACCCTGGAATGTAGAGGGGATGGTGGGAGGGTAACCTGGACTGCAGCAGTATATACACTCGAACATCTACATTTATGGTAGGTACAAAACTGTACTATGTTCATCGTGTTATACTGCTGCAGTCATCACACTTGGGTTGAATCCCAAAGCTATGGATGGGTGACTGGTACTAAACTGGATTAGGTGAAGCTAGGATGCCCTGCAGAACTGCAGTGGCAAAACCAGCTCTGTTTTTTGAGTATAATGGAAGGTGATAGTGCTTGGTAAAAGTGTGCACTGAACTCCAAGTAGCTGCCTCCAGAATGTCCTTGGTTGGAACCCCCCTGAGAAAGGCTGCTGAGGTTGCTGTAGCCCTGGTAGAATGGGACCTAATATTAACAGGCACTGCTTTCCCATGGTGCAAGTAGCAAAAGCTGATACAATGTGCTATCCATTTGGAGATGGTCTGTTTTGAAATAGCCTTTCCTTGTGAACCTGTAGCATAGGATACAAAGAGTTGGTCAGTTTTTCTGAAGGTCTTTGTCTTATCCAAATAGTAACGTAGCTGTCTGTGAATGTCCAAAGAGTGAAGGAGTCTTTCTCCTTTATTCTGGGGGTTTGAATAAAAGGTGGGTAAATGAATGGTCTGATTCAAAGCCACACTGGATACTACCTTTGGCATAAAGGTAGGGTTAGTTCGTAAAGAGACTGTCCTGATGGAAAATGATGAAAGGTTCCACTGCCATAAGTGCCTGTAGTTCTGAGACCCTGCGTGCTGAGGTGATAGCCAGCAACAGAGCTGTTTTCCATGACAGGTATTGTAGTTCTGCTGAGAAGGCTGGTTCGAAAGGAGGCAGTGTTAATTTTTCTAAAACGAAGTTGAGGTCCCAAGCTGGCGTTGGGGGGTTTCTGGGGGGTCTTATATTCTTAGCCCCTCTGAGAAACTACCTTAGTAAAGGGTGTGAGAATATGGGAGGATCCGTATTATATTGAGCTGAAATGGCTGAAGCATGGATCTTAATGGATGAGAAAGAAAGGCCTTTGTGTAGCATCTCAGTTAAGTATTGCAGTATTTGAGGAATGTTTGGTATCCAAGGAGTTTGGCCTTTAGCTTGGTTCCATGCACAAAATCGTTTCCATTTGTCTGAGTAAGTTTTTCTGGTGCTGGGCCTCCTGGCCTCCAAAATGACATTCATGACGTCCTTTGAGAGAAGTGTTGATTGATAATTCATGGTATTCTCCATGCAGCTAAATTTAAAGTCCTGAGCTGACTGTGAAGGATCTGAGAGTTTTGCTGAGTCAATAGAAGTGGGAATTGAGGTAAGATCCATGGAGGGCTGTGAGTCAAGGTCCTTAGTAATGGATACCAGTGCTGACGTGGCCAGTCTGGAGCAATGAGGATCATTTGTGGTCTCTCTGATCTGACTTTCAGTAATACCTTGGTCAAGAGAGGTAGTGGTGGGAAGGCATAGACTGTCAATGCTGTCCAACTGAATGATAGGGCATCCACTTTCCAGGCTAGGGAATGATAAGTCCTTGTGCAAAATTTCTGTAGTTGGCAATTGTTGGGGGAGGCAAATAGATCTATGTCTGGGCATCCCCACCTTTGAGTTATCATTGAAAATACTTGTGAGTGTAGTCTCCACTCATGAGGATCTGTCAAATTTCTGCTTAATTCATCTGCCAATATGTTTTCCTTTCCTGGCAGGAATTGTGCTTGCAGTTGTACTTGGTAAGTCAATGCTGTGTTCCACAAGGTCATTGCCTGTGTGCATAAAGGGTAGGAGTGTGTTCCTCCCTGTTTGTTTATGTACCACATAACTGTGGTGTTGTCTGTCCTTATTAGTAGTTGTCCAGGATGCAAGAGGTCCTTGAAGGCTGTCAGTAAAATTTGCACAGCTAGCATCTCCTTTTGGTTGATGTGTGGATGCATTTGTTTTGCAGACCATTTGCCCTGTATGCACTGTCCTGCCATGTGTGCTCCCCAGGCGTAGTCTGAAGAATCTGTTGTCATAGTTTGGTTTGCTGGAGGTAAGACAAAAGGAAGACCCTTGTTTATTTGACATGCTTGAGCCCACCATAGGAACTCTTTTTGAAGGCAGGGAATGAGCTTTGCATGTGGAATTAGTTGAATGCAGGATACCCATGAACCCCAATGCCTGCAGGATTTTCCCTGCAGTGAGCTGGGTAAAAGTTGCCATCTTTTTGAAGTATTGAGTCAGTTGTTTTTGTTTGTCTGGCGTGAGATAAGCCATCTGGGCCATTGTATTTAAGCTGGCACTCAGGAATATTATGTCTTGTGAGGGTATTAGTTTTGACTTCTTTTTGTTTACTGTGTACCCTAGGCAACTTAGCAGCTTTGTTACAAATGTCAGATGCTGTAATAGAATGGCCTTGCTGTCCGCTTGGATCAGGCAGTCATCCAGATATGGATAAATATGTATTCCTCGTTGTCTGCAGTATGCAATTACTGATGCCAGGCATTTCATAAATACTCTGGGCGCAGTAGATAAGCCAAAGGGCAATGCAGAGAATTGATAATGCGCTGTACCTGCCAAAAATCTGAGGTATCTTCTGCAATCTTGTCTGATAGGGACATGCAGATATGCCTCTTTGAGGTCCAACGTTACCAGCCAAGACTCCTTGCCCAGCATGGGAAGAAGCTGCTGTAGTGTGAGCATTTTGAATTTGGGTACCTCCAGGTATGGGTCTCCAGGCTTTGTCCTTTCTTGGTACTAGAAATAGTCTTCAGTAAAAACCTTGACCTTGCTCCTTTGTAGGTACCTTTTGAATTGCTTTCATATCCATGAGAGCTGAAATTTGCGTTTGTGCCTCTGCCCATTGGTTTGGAGGCAGATTTGGCATGCCTCTCATCCGTGTAAAGTGTGAAAATGAAATCTGTAGCCTCGGGTAATAATATCCAGAACCCATTTGTCCTTTATGAGACGCCAATTTTGTGGAAATAGAGCCAGTTTTCCTCCCAAAGGTGCTGTCAGGGCAATTTTGCTTGGCAGGCGAAGAGAGAAGTCATTGTGTTTGTTTCCTGAAGGGTTGAGATCTTTCGTCTCTACCTCTTTGAGATGTTGTATGCCATTGTCTAGGCCTGAAAGAACCTTGTGGCTGGCCTCTGCCCCTTAGGTGTCTGTACCTACCCCTTTGGGGTCTGTCTGATGCAGGAAAGGACCAGTTTTTTTATGGCCAGTTTCTGCTGAAACGAGGAGGTTGTACCTGTAAAACATCTTTAACTGTCTGCATAGATTTTGCCTTTTCTTCCATTTTCTTTAAAACTTCCTCTGCTTTGACACCAAATAACACATCTTTCTGCAATGGAGCATCCAATAACTTTGCTTTGACATGTTCTGGTAAGGCTTGCTCTTTTAGCCAAGCAAGTCTACGTATTACAGATCCTGTGACAGCTGCTCTACATGAGGCTTCCAATGAATCAAAACCACACTGTAAGGTATGCTTTCCCACCTGTTCTGCTGAATGCAGCACATCCTGCATCTCTTTGAAATCAGGTTGATCTGTCTGAGGGATCATTTTCTGCTGTAACTGTGTAATCAAGTACTGCTGGTATTTTAGCATGTGGAATTGGCAGTTTAAGGCCCTCATGGCCAAAGTGGCAGACGTATACACTTTCTTCCCCCATCTTTCTAATGCTCTGGAATCTCTTTCAGAAGGTAGTGAATTCTTAGCAGTAGAGGCCTTAACCCCTTTGGGACCCTGGGAAATGGTTTTGGGGTCTGCAACAGGGCTTTTATACAGAAACTTATGAGAATCAGGAACTCGGTAGTATCTGTCTGGTTTAGCAGGTGCAGGAGGTAGGGAATCTGGGTTTAGACTAGATTCGGTGTAAACATCATCCAAAATGTCTAAAACTGGAGGAATTGCAAGGGGTCTATGCTGTGGAAGAAGAAGAAACTCAAGGAGTCTTTTCTTAGAGTCAGAGTAATCTTGGCCTTCCCAGTGGAAGTGTTCCCTCATGGTGTGTAAAGTTTCCCCAAAAGAGTAGTCTTCGGGGGGGAGACAGAGGGAATGGACTCTTCAGCATCTGAGTCTTCATAAGGAGGGAAGGAATAATCCTGGTCCTCAGAGTTAGCTGAGGAAATGGATGCTTGGTCAGAGGAAGGATAATCTTCCTCCAGTCTAGGCCTTTTGTCAGGAGGGGGTTGTGAACCCCTGATAAGGGTAATTAAATCCTCAGCCATCTTAAGCATCTGCTTTTTAGGCATAGGGGCATGTGGGGGGTTCTGTGGACCCTGTTTCCTAACTTTTACGGGGGCTTTAAGTTTAGCATAAGACTTAATAGAGATAGTTGTCGGTTTGAAGACACCTTCAGAAACCGAAGGCCTGTCCAAAATCTCCGGATCACCGTCAGGGTTGGCGTCCAAGGGGTGAGATGGAACCGGCTCCTGAGGCCCAGCTGATTCAGTCTGGGAGGCCGTCAGAATTTCTAAATCAGCGGTAGTCAGGGGCTGTGTAGGCGCCTCGCTGAAAACTGGAGAACCGGTGGCAGGCCTTGCTGAGGCCTCGGTATCTGGTCTTGGCCTTGGTTGCCTGTCCTTATCCTTGCGTTTTTTAATCATTGCTGATGTTGGTTGCTCCGAAGACATGCTATAGTTAAATTGTCTGCCAAAATAATGTCGGGTGAAATCTGCTCATTGCTTGATTGTACGTTTGTTGAACCTAGCACAAAACCGACAACCAGGGACGTCGTGGTCTGGGCCTAGGCAAGGAATACAATAAGAATGAAAATCCTTATGAGGTATTTGCTTCCCACAAGAAATGCAATTATTAACTTTGTCTGACATCGGTCTGAGGCAAGAAAAGTTTCCCCAACGGGGTACTTAGCTTTAGAGAAGACTTCGGGCTGAAATTCAATTCGAAAATCTCAGGAGCTAGCCGACCGGCACTTGCGAACTGCTTCTGCTTCGGGCACCACGCGGCAAGAAAGACTGAAGAAAATGGCGTCGGCTGCCTCTTTTATCCCCCTGTTGCTCTGACGTCAGGAAAGAAGCGACGACAACCGACGCCGGACCAAGACTTTGGGATTCGGCCGACTGCAGGACCGCCTGACGGCAGGATAACCCAAGTGTGATGAGTGCAGTAGTATAACACGATGAACATCTTCAGAATCTTTACTTGGAAATACTTGCAAAAGCATTTTATACACGGGATTCATCATATTTACTTGGAAAGTTGACTAAACTGCTGGAAATGTGAAAGGAATGTCATGGGAGACTGGGAACATATTTTAAAAAAGCTTGCAAAATTTAAAAAGGTTATAGAGAATTTGATCAGTGGGTTAGTGGGTAGGCAAGTAGAACTTAGTGAAATTAATTTTTTACTGAGCTGAATAGGCATTCCCAGACTTACTAGCACTATTAGAGAAACAATTTTTTAACACTGTTAGTGGTTAAAAAAAAGAGCAATAACAAGGAAACAGAAACTATCTGGAAACTAATATACACAAAGTTAAACCCTTGAAGGAGGATATAAAAGAATGCGAAATGAGTATATTTAAGAAACAGCCAAACTATTTTCATAAAAAGTAGGGGGATTCTAGGACAAAGATTTTCTAGACAGACAGGAAGGTGTGGTGCAATTAAAGTACTGAACGTTAATGGCATGTATATTTGAGATCAAGGAAGGATTTGTGTCCATTTTCTCCATGGAAGAGTGACTATGAATTGCTACTTTGACAGAAAGTGTAATGTAATAATGAACTTGTTAAAAACATTCTGGTTCTGGGTTGTGCCTGCTGTACATCGCTAGTAGATTTAATGCATTAGGTTTTATGTTGATCAGGCCAACCATATGTACTATGACAGTGTCATACCAGTACTTGTTCAAGGAGTTGAATGCATAAGTGATCTGATGGATTCTGGCATCAGACAACCAACTAACCATTACTCTTTCCTTGGTCAGCTTGGCAAGAGGTACATCTGTATGTCTTACAATGGAGTCACCTATAACTAGAATGCTTGGTTGGATACATGCCTGCCTTATGGTCTCAGTATCAGTGACATTTGGACACCTTGTGCTATGTGAGGTAGTAGACTTAACTTACTAAGTGCACTTTGTGCCTGTGTTGCATTTTGGATGTCTGTGAGGATTAGGCAAGTTAATCTTTAGGACTCAAGCCTATGATGAATTATGTGTATTGTGATAGCCTTGGTGAGGTCTGGTGTGTGGTGCACTGCTGTTGATTCTGGTGTCTGAGTTTACTGTGTGTGAGATTTTTGCCTCTAAGGACATTATAAATGTACATCTCTCACACACCTTGTTATACTATTTGAGTAGTAGATGATGATCGAGCAGTATGAAACAATTCTTATACAGTCTCAAGGTACCCATCTCAATCACACTGGCTATAGAAGTTGTGAAGAAGTGATGGTTTCAATAAGAATGCCTTGGGGGGATGACTACAACTGTTTGGAGTTAGGTTTGCTTAGGATATCAATTAGGTGGACTTACTACTAAGACGTGGTGAAATGCCTAGTTATTTAGTCAGGGGTGTCACAGCTCAAGGTGTGTTTATTTGTACTTTGCACAGGTTATTTAAGCCTCGGATCTGGATTGCTAAGGTTGTACAGATTCTGTAGGTCTTTTATAGGGAAAAAGCTTTTGTATAGACAACCCATGATAAAGTGAGCCCAACAGCAGCACTGGAATGCAACTTTAAGCAGGCAAACGATAAACAGAATATAAGACTCTAGCAGCAAAACTGGAATGTAAACAGCTGTAGAAACACAACTCCTGCATCAAAATTACAATATTGCAAGTACTGTAATCCAAACTACAATCTAAGGCACTAGACTAGGCAAAAATTTACCTGCAACACTGCTTATGGAAAAATGCAGTAACAAATGACTAAATGAGACTTAGATACTGCAGTAGTTCACAGTTCTCCCATAACTGAAAGAAACTAAAATACTAAGTTCCCACACAGAGTTTGAAGTACAGTTAACTTTTACAAGTAATTCTACTTATATAGAAGTGCAGTACAAAGTACAAATGAAGTTCAGATTTTGCAGTAATTCACCAGTCTCCCACTATTGCAAATTATTCTACAAGACTAAGGTCCCAAGACAAGTTAATAAAAATGGAGGTAACTTTTTTTTGGCTAAAACATGGGCAAAAACAGTATCACCACAGAGTCTGCTATAAATGGTATGAAAATGTTCAAGCAAAAAGTACAGCTTTGTACCTACCATAAATGTAGATGTTCGAGTGTACACCCTGCTGCAGTCATCACACTTGGGTTATCCTGTTGTCAGGCGGTCTCGCAGTCGACTGGAATTCCAAAGTCTTGGTCCAGCGTCGGTTGCTGTCGCTTCTTCCCTGACGTCAGTGCGCCAGGGGTATATATAATGCAACAGACGCCATTTTCTTCAGTTTTTCTTGCCCCAGATGTCAGGTGCCCCCAAAAAGGTGATCAGTAATTAGTACCAAATTGAGTAAACTTGCACAAACACAAAATCCCTTCAGCTATAAGCAAATACATCAGGAAGGTATTGAAGAGATTTAGCCAGTAGAAATCGACAAAAAAAAGAACTCAGTGAAAACAAGCGAAGCAGGCACCCAAAAAAACTCCATTTAGCCAGTAGGTCAGAGGGGATGGAGGGACGGTAACCTGGGCTGCAGCAGGGTGTACACTCGAACATCTACATTTATGGTAGGTACAAAAAGTACAGTTTTGTACCTACCATAAATGTAGATGTCCGATCAGGATAGCATCTGCAGTCATAACAAATGGGTTGTCCTGTCGTCAGGCAGCCCTTCGGTCGGCCGGATTCCAAAGTCTGGGTCCGGCTTCGGCTGATGTCGCACTTCACCCGACGTCATCTCTGCTGGTCTTCGGGTATAAAGGCATCAGCCGACGCCATTTTCCTCAGTGTTTCTTGCCCCAGATGCCAGTTGCCCTCTTGGAAAGCTAAATTTTGGATAAATGCCAATGTTTCCAAAATAGTAGAAGGCAAATACAAAAAATAAGCATGTATGTACATATATACAAACAAATACACCATAAGAGACTCCACCCCAGCTAGCTATTAGGAGGGTAAATACCCTAGGAGTACCACAGAGGGGAAGGAGGGTGGGTAATCCTGACTGCAGATGCTATCCTGTTCGGACATCTACATTTATGGTAGGTACAAAACTGTACTATGTCCTTCAAGGATGCATCTGCAGTCATAACAAATGGGTAGAATACCATAGCCAAACTAGGGAGGAGGAAGAAGAATTATGGTGTAGTTAGGATCCCTTGCAGTACAGCAGTGGCAAACCCTGCTCGGGATCTAGAGTATAGAGGTAAATTATAATGCTTGGCAAATGTATGCACGGAGGTCCAAGTAGCCGCCTCAATAATGTCCTTGGTTGCCACACCTCGTAAGAAAGCTGTGGTAGTGGCTGTAGCCCTTGTAGAATGAGGTCTTATGTTCTGTGGAATTGGTTTTCCATGGTAGGAGTAACAGAATCTTATGCAATTTCCTATCCATTTGGAGATTGTCTGTTTGGAAATTGCTTTTCCTTCCCTTCCTGTTGCATAGGCTACTAAAAGCTGGTCAGTTTTCTGTCACCTTTGGTTCTGTCCAGGTAGTAGCGTAACTGTCTATGTACATCCAAGGTATGCAGCAGTCTTTCCCCCCTGTTCTGTGGATTGGGAAAGAAGGTAGGTAGGTGGATTGCCTGGTTCAAAGACACTCTGGATACCACCTTAGGCATAAATGTAGGATTAGTTCTCATGGACACCCTATCTTGATGGAAGATTAGGAAGGGTTGTACTGCCATTAAGGCCTGTAGTTCCGAAACCCTCCTTGCTGAAGTAATTGCCAGTAGAAAGGCAGTTTTCCATGATAGGTGTTGAAGATCTGCTGTTGCTGCTGGTTCAAATGGAGGGAGTGTCAATTTTTCTAGCACAAAGTTCAAGTCCCATGCTGGTAATGGTGGTTTCCTAGGAGGTTTTACATTCTTGATCCCTCTGAGGAACTGCCTGAGTAGAGGATGCGAAAAGACAGGTGGATCGAAGCTGTATTCTGCTGAAATAGCTGATGCATGTATCTTGATGGAGGAATAGGACAGGCCTGTATGTAGAAGCTCTGCCAAGTACTCCAGGATGTTAGCAATATCTATGTTCGACACATCTTTTCCTCTTTCAGTACTCCAAATGACAAACCTTTTCCATTTTCCTGCATAGTTCCTTCTTGTTGAAGGTCTGCGGGCTTCAAGGATAATGTCTTTAACCCTCTGGGATAGGTTTGGGTTAGTTGCTGCTATGTGATGTTCCAGGCAGTCAGTTGCAAGGTTTTTAGGTTTGGGTGCATGATGTTGCAGTTGGTTCTGAGTTAACATCAAAGGCATCAGGGGTATTGACCACATTCTCCCCTGAGACATGCTCCTCAGCAATGGGTACCAGTGTTGTCTTGGCCAATTCGGAGCCATCAGGATTATCCTTGGACGTTCCTCTTTGATTTTCAGTAGTACCTTGTGCATCAAAGGAAGAGGTGGAAATGCATATGCTGTCAGGCCTTTCCAACTGAAGGATAGAGAGTCCACCTTCCATGCAAGTGGGTGGTATGTCCTTGTGCAGAATTTCTTGAGCTGGTGATTGAGTGGGGATGCGAATAGGTCTATTTGTGGCATTCCCCATTTCTTTGTGATGGCCTTGAAGATGTCCGGGTGTAGCATCCATTCGTGAGCATCCGAGGTGGTTCTGCTTAACATGTCTGCTAGGGTGTTTTCTTTTCCGGCACAAATATTGCCTGTAACTGGATGTTGTAGCTCAGAGCCATATTCCAAAGGTCCAGAGTCATTCTGCATAGCGGGTATGAATGAGTGCCTCCCTGTTTGTTGATGTACCACATGACTGTGGTGTTGTCTGTCCTTATCATTAAATGGCCTTCTTTGAGGAATGGTCTGAATTTCTGGATTGCTAGTTTTACTGCCAGCATTTCTTTTTGGTTTATGTGCAGGTGCAGCTGGTCTGGAGTCCACAATCCTTGTATGCATTTGTCCAACATGTGCGCCCCCCAGCCTAGGTCTGAGGCGTCCGTTGTGATGGTTTGGTTTGCTTGAAAGTTGTGGAAGGGCAAGCCTGGGTTTGACTGGCATGCTTGAGCCCACCATAGGAACTCCTGTTTCAGGCATGGGATTAGTGGGATTTCGGTTTCTTAAGCTGTGCCTGTGTTGAGACCATAAATTCTTTAGGTACCACTGTAGCTTTCTCATATGCAGTCTGGCATGTGGGACCAGGATTATGCATGATGCCATGAAGCCCAAGGCCTGCAGTACTTTTCTTGCTGTTAGTTTGTTCTGCTTTGTTAATGCCAAGAAGTAAAGAGGGAGTTGTTCTTGTTTTTCTGCAGTTAGGAATGCCATTTGTTTTACTGTGTCCAATTCCGCACCCAAGAATGTCCTTGTTTGGGATGGTATCAGTCTTGACTTTTTAAAATTGACTGTGTATCCCAGGGCTTGTAGTAAGCAAATGACTCTTTGTAAATCTGTTGTCCGCTTGTAACAGGCAGTCGTCCAGGTATGGATAAATTTGGATTCCCTGTAGCCTGCAATGAGCGATTACTGATGCCAGGCATTTTGTGAATACTCTGGGCGCAGTAGATAAGCCAAAGGGCAATGCTGAGAATTGATAATGCTCTGATCCTGCAAGAAATCTGAGGTATCTTCTGCAATTTGGTCGTATGGGGACGTGCAGGTATGCCTCCTTGAGATCTAGAGTTACCAGCCAACACTCCTTGCCCAGCATGGGAAGAAGTTGCTGTAGGGTCAGCATTTTGAATTTTGGGACAATGATGTATGTGTTTAAGACGGACAGATCGAGAATAGGTCTCCAACTTTTCTCTTTTCTTGGTACTAGGAAGAGTCTGGAGTAGAATCCTTTGCCCTGTTCTGTTATTGGTACTCTTTCCACAGCTCTCATCTTTGTTAATTGAGCTATCTGCTTTAGAGCTTCTGTTTTTTGATTTGGAGGTAGGTTTGGCATTCCTCTTTTTACTGGTAAGGTGTGGAAGTGGAACCTGTAGCCTAGGTCTATGGTTTGTAAAATCCACTTGTCTTTTGTGATATAGTGCCAATTTTTCGAAAATAAGGCTAAATTTCCGCCTAAAGGTGCTGCTATTTGCTCCCTGATAGGCGGTGTCAGAGCCAAGTCACTGTGTTTGTCCTGTTGCAGTGGCAGTGGTTGTGTCTGTGCCTCAGTTATTGCCTTGCCACTGTCGTCCTCTGTAGGCACCTCCTCTGGATTGATTTCTGCCTCTAGAGCGTCTATTCCTGCCTCTTTGAGATTTTGAGGAGTCTGGAAAGGACCAATTTTTGGCAGGCCAGTTCCTGCTAAACCTTGGGGGCTGAACCTGTAAGAAATCCTTAACTGTTTGTACAGATTTTGCCTTCTCTTCCATTTTCTTCATTACTTGCTGAGCAGGTGTACCAAACAGACTGGCCTTATCCATAGGAGCATCTAACAGCTTTGCTTTAACATGATCCGGCAAGACCTGTTCTTTCAACCATGCATGCCTTCTTATCACTGTGCCAGTCATGGCTGATCTAAATGAAGCCTCCAGTGCATCATAGCCACATTTTAAAGAATGGTTACTAACCTGCTGAATGTTATTCACCATTTCTAAAACATATTTCTTATCTAAGGAGTCATCAGAGGACAGCTTCTTAGTTAACTGATCAAGCATAAACTCTTGGTATTGGATCATATGAAACTGACAGTTTAAAGCTCTAGCTGAGAGAGTAGCAGAGGTGTAAACTTTTTTCCCCCATCTCTCTAAGGACCTGGATTCCCTTTCAGAAGGAGTAGGGTTTTTTGCTGAGGTCGAGGCAACTGCCTTAGGCCCCTGGGATATAGTCTCAGGATCTGCAAGTGGGGCCTTATATAGGTGGTGATGAGTGTCTGGCACCCTGTAAAATCTATCTGGTTTGGCAGGGGCTGGAGGTAAAGTATCAGGAGCAGTGCAAACATCATTAAATGCATCATCCACAACAGGCAGTACTGGAGGTATAGCTAAGGGCCTATGTTGTGGTAGGTGCAGAAATGTCCTAAGCCTTTTTCTTGAATCTGAGAAATCTTGTCCCTGCCATTGGAATTGTTCTCTCATGGCATGTAAGGTTTCTCCAAAGGAAAATTCCTCTGGTGGAGAGGCAGATGGGATGGATTCTTCAGCATCGGAATCCTCATAGGTAGAAAAAGGAGCCTCTGGCTGATCTGTAATGTCTGAGTCATCCGAAGAATCATCAGAGGACACTGGCTCGGGGGGCTCTGCTCTAGGTCTCTTTTCTGGGGGCTGAGAGGCCCTGTCTGGGTGAGATTGGGATCCCCTAATTAAGGATATTAAATCCTCTGCCAGAGTGAGCATTTGTGAACTAGAAGAGGGCCTGTGTGAGGGGGGCTTAACAGGCACTGATTTAACAGTTTTGGCTGCTTTAGCCCTGGCAAAGGCCTTAATAGACATGGCTGCAGGAGGCCTAGCAGCACCACGTGCTGGGGTAGAGACATCCAAAGGGATGGTGTCTGATAAATCACTAGGAACCACAGTAGTAGGCAAAACTTCAGAGGCCGATTCAACTAAGGTAGCAGGAGCCTCAGTAGTAGGCATGGATTCGGCTGAAGATTGACCTGTTTTCTCGGTTTCGGCCGAAACCGAGACACTCCCGCGTTGCTTAACCGTCGTTTCGGCCGAAACGCCGGACCGCGAGTGTCGGTCTTTTCTTTGCGTTTTTAACAATTTGGGTAGTCGGAGGATCCGGCGGCATAATGTACGCAAAATCTGAGCCAAAAACTGTTCAGCAAACTCCGACCGACGCCTAAGCGTTCGTCGGTTGAAGGAAGCACAGGCTGAACAGGCTGCTACGTCGTGGTCTGGGCCTAAGCAAGGCAGGCAGTAAGAGTGGAAATCTTTATGAGGTATTTGTTTCCCACAAGTTAAACAGTTATTGACTTTTTCTGACATCGGCTGAGGCAAGAAAGAGTCCCCAATGGGGTACTTAGCTTTTTAGAAGTCTTCGAAGTAGTATTCGGTAGTAGTAATCTCTGGATCTGACCGACCGGCACTTGCGAACAGCTTCTGCTTGCGCCAGCGGCAAGAAAGACTGAGGAAAATGGCGTCGGCTGATGCCTTTATACCCGAAGACCAGCAGAGATGACGTCGGGTGAAGTGCGACATCAGCCGAAGCCAGACCCAGACTTTGGAATCCGGCCGACCGAAGGGCTGCCTGACGACAGGACAACCCATTTGTTATGACTGCAGATGCATCCTTGAAGGACATCTGTACTATGTTCATCGTGTTACCCTGCTGCAGTCATCACACTTGGGTTGAATCCCAAAGCTAAGGATGGGTGGAGGTATCATAGAGGGTTAGAGGAGGCTAGAAGGCCCTGCAGAACTGCAGTGGCGAAGCCCACCCTGGTCTTAGAGTAAAGTGATAAGTGATAGTGTTTGGTAAAGGTGTGTACTGAACTCCAAGTTGCAGCTTCCAAAATCTCCTTGGTTGGAACCCCCCTGAGAAAGGCTGTAGAAGTAGCTGTTGCCCTGGTAGAGTGGGGCCTAATGGTAGCAGGAACTGGTTTTCCATGATGGGTGTAGCAAAAATGCATGCAATGACCTATCCATTTGGAAATGGTTTGCTTTGATACAGCCTTCCCTTGAGAAGCTGTAGCATAGGATACAAAGAGCTGGTCAGATTTTCTGAAAGCCTTAGTTTTGTCCAAGTAGTAACAAAGTTGCCTGTGAATGTCCAAGGAATGCAGGAGTCTCTCACCTTTGTTCTGTGGATTTGGGAAGAAGGTGGGTAAGTGGATGGTTTGATTTAAAGCCACACTGGAAACCACCTTAGGCATAAAGGAAGGATTAGTTCATAGAGAAACCCTGCCTTGATGAAAAATGAGGAAAGGTTCCGCTGCCATTAGTGCCTGTAGCTCTGAGACTCTTCTAGCTGAAGTTATTGCTAGCAGCAGGGCAGTCTTCCGTGATAGGAACTGAAGATCTGCAGAGAAAGCTGGTTCAAAGGGAGGTAGCGTTAGTTTTTCCAGAACAAAATTGAGGTCCCATGTTGGTGTAGGTGCTCTCCTGGGGGGTCTAATGTTTTTTGCCCCTCTGAGGAACTGCCTTAGAAGTGGATGTGAAAATAAGGGTGGATCCATGTTGTAGTGGGCCGAAATAGCTGAAGCATGGATTTTAATGGAGGAGAAAGAAAGTCCTTTGTGCAACATCTCAGTTAAATACTGTAGAATGTGAGGCATGTGAGGCTGAATTGTGTCTTGGCCTTTAGATTGGTTCCAGGCACAAAAACTTTTCCATTTGTCCGAATAAGCCTTCCTGGTGCTTGGCCTCCTAGCTTCCAGAATAACATCCATAACTGCTTGGGAAAGAGGAGCTGGCTGGATGCTTAGTTGATTTGCCATGCAGCCAGATTTAAGGTTTTGAGCTGGCTGTGAAGAATCTGATTGTTTTGTTGTGTGAGTAAATGGGAAATTTGTGGTAATATCCATGGTGGGCCGTGGGCCATATTCCTCAATAGCGGGTACCAGTGCTGGCGTGGCCAGTCTGGGGCTATGAGAATCAGTCGAGGTCTCTCCTTTTTGACTTTCAGAAGTACCATTGTGAGGAGAGGCAATGAAGGGAAGGCATATACTGTCAGGTTTTTCCAACTGAAAGAGAGTGCGTCCACTTTCCACGCTTGATGGTGAAGTGCCCTTGTACAAAATTTTGTTAGTTGATAGTTATGAGGGCTGGCAAACAGGTCTATGTCTGGAAGGCCCCATTTTTGAGTTATCATTGTAAATACTTGTGGATCTAGTTTCCACTCATGGGGATCCATGATGTTTCTGCTGAGGTCGTCTGCCAATGTATTCTTCTGTCCTGGCAGGAATTGAGCTTGTAACTGAACTTGGTAAGCCAGAGCTGTGTTCCATAAGGTCACTGCTTGCCTGCACAGAGGGTAGGAGTGGGTACCCCCTTGTTTGTTTATGTACCACATTACTGTGGTGTTGTCCGTCTTTATTGTCAGTTGTCCTGGATGTAATAGATCCTTGAAGGCTGTCAGAGCTTTCTGTACAGCTAGCATCTCTTTTTGATTGATGTGCAGATTCCTTTGATCTGCAGTCCATAAACCTTAAACGCACTGTCCTGCCATGTGAGCCCCCCAGGCGTAATCTGATGCATCTGTTGTGATAGTTTGCCTGGCTGGGGGCAAGGTGAAAGGCTGACCCTTGTTGAGGTGACATGCCTGTGACCACCATAGAAACTCCTGTTGTAGGCAGGGAATGAGAGATATCATTGTGTCCAAGCTGTGGCTGTGTTGAGACCATACGCTTTTTAGGTACCACTGTAATTTCCTCATATGCAGCTTTGCAAATGGTATTAGTAGTATGCAAGATGCCATGAAGCCCAAGGCCTGCAGAATTTTTCTTGCAGTTAATTGGGCCTTTTTTGCCATTGTTTTGAAATACTGAGTCAGTTGTAGTTGTTTGTCTGGCGTCAGATAAGCCTTCTGGGCCGTTGTATTCATGCTGGCACCCAGGAATGTCATATTTTGCGAGGGTACTAGTTTTGACATCTTTTCGTTTACTGTGTACCCCAGGCAATTTAGTAGATGTTTCACAAAAGCCAGATGATGTAATAGAATGTCCTTGCTTTCTGCTTGGACGAGGCAGTCATCCAGGTATGGGTATATTTGAATTCCTCTTTGTCTGCAGTATGCAATTACTGGTGCCAGGCATTTTGTGAAGACTCTGGGCGCAGTAGATAAGCCAAAGGGCAGTGCAGAGAATTGGTAATGGGTTGAACCTGCAATGAAACGGCGGTATCTTCTGCAATTTTGTCTGATAGGGACATGCAGGTATGCCTCCTTGAGGTCCAACGTTACTAGCCATGCTTCCTTGCCCAACATGGGAAGAAGCTGCTGTAGAGTTAGCATCTTGAATTTGGGTACTTGCAAGTAGGTGTTTAGAATTGAAAGGTCCAGAATTGGTCTCCAGGCATTGTCCTTTCTGGGCACTAGAAAAAGTCTTGAGTAAAATCCTTGACCTTGCTCTCGCTTAGGTACCAGTTGAATGGCTCTCATGTCCATGAGAGCTGTAATTTGTTTTTGTGCCTCTGCCCATTGATTTTGTGCAGGTTTGGCATTCTTCTTTTCATTGGCAAGGTGTGAAAATGGAATCTGTATCCTCGTAAAAATATGTCTAGGACCCATTTGTCCTTTGTGACAATGTGCCAGTTGTCTGAAAAAAGTGCGAGTTTTCCTCCCAAGGGGGCTGCCAAGAGCGTGTTGCTTGGCCAGAAGAGGTGCAAGTCATTGAGTTTGCCTTCAGGTAGATTGGGACCTGTCTTCTCCTCCCTTCTGTGTTGTAGTGCCCCATTGGCGAGGTTTGTACTGGGCTTGTGGTTGTCCTCTGCCCCTTGGGCGTCTGTATTTACCCCTCTGTGGTCCGTCTGTAGCAGGAAAAGACCAATTTTTTGTTGGCCAGTTTCTGCTGAAGCGAGGGGGCTGTACCTGTAGGAAATCTTTGACTGTCTGCATAGATTTTGCCTTATCCTCCATTTTCTTTAAGACGACTTCTGCTTTAACTCCAAAAAGAACATCCTGCTGTAAGGGAGCATCTAGAAGTTTTGCTTTAACATGATCAGGTAGAATTTGTTCTTTTAACCAAGCATGCCTACGTATAACATACCCAGTGACAGCTGCTCTGCAGGAGGCCTCCAAAGAATCAAACCCACATTGTATGGTATGTTTGCCCACCTGTTCAGTGGCATGCAACAGATCCTGCATTTCTTTCAATTCAGATTGTTGAGGGAGAGTGGTAATTTTTTGCTTTAACTGAGAGATTAGAAATTGCTGATACTTAAGCATGTGAAATTGGCAATTTAGTGCCCTCATAGCTAGAGTGGCTGAGGTGTAAACCTTTTTCCCCCACCTGTCTAGTGCTCTGGAATCCCTCTCAGAAGGTACAGGATTTTTAGCCATAGAAGCCTTAGCCCCCTTGGGACCCTGGGAGACTGTCTCTGGGTCAGCAACAGGGCTTTTGTAAAGAAATTTGATGGAATCAGGCACTCTATAATATCTGTCAGGCTTAGCCGGAGCAAGAGGAAGAGAATCAGGGTTAAATCTGGATTCTAAGTAAACATCATCCACAATGTCTAAAACTGGTGGGATGGCAAGTGGTCTGTGTTAGGGGAGTAAAAGAAACTCTCTGAGCCTTTTCTTTGAGTCAGAGTAGTCCTGACCTTCCCAGTGAAAATGTTCCCTCATAGTGTGTAAAGTTTACCCAAAGGAGTAGTCTTCAGGAGGAGAAGCTGAGGGAATGGAATCCTCACAGCATCAGAATCTTCATAAGGGGAGAAAGAGTAATCTTGGTCCTCAGAGGAGTCTGAAGAAATGGACACTTGTTCAGAGGATGCATAATCTTCCTCTTGTCTAGGCCTTTTGTCAGGAGGGGGCTGGGAACCCCTGATTAAAGTGATCAAATCTTCAGCCATTTTGAGCATCTGTTTCTTAGGCATGGGGCCTTGAACAGGGGACTGAAATGCAGTCTTTTTAGATTTAATAGGAGTCTTTGTCTTACAAAACGATTTAATGGTGAGCGTCGTCAGTCTGAAAACGCCTTCAGAAACCGATGGCATTTCTGCAGCACCATCTTTTTCAGCAATGTCATCGGTAGGGCCTGCACTAAATGGCTGCGTCGACCTGGTACATTCCGTCAAAAATTTTGAAGCGGTCTCGGGTTCCAGATCTGCGGTAGTCAGGGGCTGCGTCGGAGCCTCACTGAAGACCGGAGAACCGGAGACCGGGTCAGTCGAGGCCTCGGAATCTGGCTTAGGCCTGGGCTGTCTGTCCTTATCCTTGCGTTTTTTGTGCACGCCGGTAGTCGATTGCTCTAACAGCATGGTGTAGTTAAATTTCCTACCGAAGTAGTGTTGTGCGAAATCAAAGCGTCTTTTAATAGTACGCTTATTAAACCTAGCGCAAAAACGACAACTAGTGACGTCGTGGTCTGGGCCTAGGCAAGGTATGCAATAAGAATGAAAATCCTTATGAGGTATTTGCTTCCCACAAGAAATACAATTATTAAATGTTTCTGACATCGGTCTGAGGCAAGAAAAGTTTCCCCAACGGGGTACTTAGCTTTATAGAAGACTTCGGTCTGAAATTCGAAAATCTCAGTAGTCGGCCGACTGGCACTTGCAAACTGCTTCTGCTTCGGGCACCGCACGGCAAGAAAGACTGAAGAAAATGGCGTTGGTTGCATTATATATACCCCTGGCGCACTGACGTCAGGGAAGAAGCGACAGCAACCGACGCCGGACCAAGACTTTGGAATTCCAGCCGACTGCGGGACCGCCTGACGACAGGATAACCCAAGTGTGTTGACTGCAGCAGGGTAAGACGATGAACATCTGAAATAAAAGCTTTCTCCTCCCCTTTTTTGATGAAAAGCTTGTTTCTAACAGTTCAAGGCTTTTCACACTTTTCAGAGTCTTGAATAAGAGACTCTTAATTTTGGGTTCAACTAAGAATTCTGCTCTCGCAGAACAGCTAGCTATTATTTCTCCCTGTGATCCCAGACGGGTTACCTGTGCTTTCTCTCTGTGCTGTTACTGTAGGTATCTCTGTTTAGAGATTCATGTACAACAACCTATCATTAGTGCAAAGGTTATATCCTAGCTTTGCATCCTTCCATACAACCCTTTTAAGCTTGTAATGGATATATTACTTTAATGCTTATTATAATATACTTTTAGTTTTAAACTACTGCAACAGTTTCATATTTTCCTTTCTCATCCAAAACATAGCTTTACTTTTGCTATGGTTCATTACAGCTTAACAAGCAAGTTTCTAATAATCATGCAACCTTGAAAGAAATTTATGTATCCTGTAGGGATCATGTACTTGCAGGGAACACAGTTGGAGATAAGCTTCTTAAAAGGGAATACATAAACCATGTCAAGATAACAGCATGACATTTTAAGCTATTCTCCCATCTGCATCAGTTTACTTTTTTACTTTAAAAATTTGTGTATGGCTTTTATCACAGATATGAAAGCTTCGAAACTTGTACATTTTATTTCTATTTTATAAAATATAAAATGGCTTGTATCTCTCTTTATTGAGACATTCTGTATCATGTTACTGTTCTATAAATAACGTTTGCATCCAGAATCTCTGACAGTCTGTGTATTGGACTCATGATATTGTGTGTTAACAAATCTTCCACTTCAGTTGGTGCTGTGAATCTCAGACTTACCCAAGGTTTATTTGTTTTGGGTAATATCAGTGAGAACTGGATGCCCATTTCAGTAAGTGCTTTTAACTTACAATGTTATGTTGTCCATATCTCGTCTTCGTTCTTGCTGTTTGGGTTCGGAGCCAATCCTTGGCTCCAACTCAGCTGTATACTATAGCTTGAGAGCTTTTACTGGCTTGAGGCTAGCCCCTATCCCAGCATGGCTAGCCGTAGTTACCCAGATCTCGTTTGCCATTTGCGGCTTCGAGATTGCAGATACTGGCTCAGGTTAAGTGTTTTTTCTCATTATATTTTTGAGCAAAATTTTCTAGTTTAGCTTATCTAATTTGTTAACTGTTGTTGTCCTTCATATTTTTATCTACCCATATCCCATCTGAGTCACTTGCTTTTGCATAGATTAAATGTTTTTTTTTCTCTCTGGCCTTTCCCCCTCTTCCAAACCCGTTTGGTTCTTCTTCCTTTTCTTTAGTTGCTGTTTAAGTTACAGGGTCTCCTTATGTGGAGAGTTCGCCATTTAATTTAGAGGCCCCCCCTTCTCAGTTTTCCCCTGTCTGTTAAAAATAAATAAATTAATTAATTAAAAAAAAAAGGATTTTTTTTTGTCTGTTATTGCCTAGTTTTTTCTCTTTGTCTAACTTATATAGTGCCATTAATAGTGTTACTGCATAGTTTTCTTATTAGTAGTCTATAGCCTTAGACATAGTGCTGTTTCTCTATTATGTCCAAGGATACTGCCAAGGATTCAAAACCTTCGGGTTTCAAAAAGTGCGACTCATGCTGCCAAAAGATGTCCCTTATGGATGGGCACACAAGTTGCTTATATTGTTGAAGACCTGTTCACCTGCAGGACTCGTGCTCTATCTGCCATGCTTTTAGTTCATGAGTCCTGCAGGAGAGAAGAAACAAGTTAATCTTGAGAAGTTTACTGAAGAGCCCCTTTAATGCTGCCATGGAGGGGACTCAGCCAGCTAAAAAATCGGACAAAGTCAAGCCTTCATCCTCTTTGGCTCCGAGTTTGGACCTGTCTAAGGACAAGGGCAAACCACATGAGTCGGACCCGACTGTCTCCGACAAGACATCTTCCCCTACGATTCCATCTGTGTTGTCGGAGCCAGTAAGGTCCCATAAGAATTCCAGGTCTCCTGCCTTGGAATTGGTGTGGTCTGCTCCACAGTCTCCATTATTACAATCTGTGGCAGGCAGTCGCTGGTCTTCTACCCATTCCTCTCGGTCATGCAGAAGCCTCTCGGATGATGATGTGGAGAGGGTGGGAAAGAGGCTTCTTAGGACACCAGCATTAGCCAAAATACTTTCAGGCCCATCCCAGACAGAAATGGTGCCAACAGCCCAAACAACACCTGTCTCGATTCCTCCTCCTCCGACTCCTCTGGGTTCGAGCCAAAGTGTATGGAAGTTGTAGTGGTGGAACCATTGGTTCCAGTAACCTCCTCTGGTCTTTCCGTTCCAACTACCGCTCCAATCTCAATACCCACTTCTGTCGAGGGATCTGGGAGCAGACGCTCCCTCGTCGGCTCCGAGGGAGGAGCAGCATCGGATCTTTGTCCGACTCTACTCTCCCTCTCGGAGCTTTGGCACAGATCAGCTCGGCTCCTACATCGGCCTTGGAGCCATCACCCTTGGTTCAGAGGAAGTCTCCTGCTACTTCGGAGCAGGAGATTCTTTCGGTTCGGGAATGCGATGCCTTTGAGGTGATGATGAGCATGCTGTCTGCTGAGACTGCTCCACCCTTGGCTCCATTAGCTCCTTTGCCTTCGGTGCCAGTGTCCGCCTTCGAACCTCCCCTCCACCCCAAGCGTAGGGAACCCATGCTGCAGGACTCCCCATTGGGTGATCCCGCCTCGTCCAAAACCTCCCCTGAGCTTCTCTCAGAGGAGGTCTCTCAGAAGAGGACTTGCAAGAGGAAGCATGTGGACTCCCCTGAGTCCTTGACATCAGACACAGACTTGGATGACTCAGAAGGGTTCCTACGGTCCCCCACTGAAAATGTCTCTTTTTCAGACATCTTAGAAATCCTTAGACAGAGGGGGTGACTGGAAGTCCCTTGCCCCTTCTGAAGATGAGTCAGTGTACCTGGATGCATTTGGTTCCCGGCCCTCCACCTCTTGCGTATCTCCTCCTTTCGACCCACTATTGCACACAGTGAGTCAGAAGACTTGGAGCTCTCCAGACACGATGGAACCAGCTCGGCGGAGGCACAATAAATTCATTACAGCCCTTGAAGACAGGCTCTTCTTATCTAAAGGTTTTCCCGATGATGCAATGGTGGTGGCAGCAGCCACCAAGAAGAAATTAGCGGAAACTTCATCTGTCCATCCACTGAATAAAGAGTCTTGTACGATGGAGAGATACCGGAAGAGCATGTTTTTTTCAGCGACCTTTACACTCAGGTTGCTGAACTATTTATCCCACTTTACAAGCCTTCAAAGGGATCTCCTCAAGGAGTTAGGAGATACCTTATAGGATCCTACAGCTGTGGGAGCCTCTGACAAGGCGGCTTCTCAGCTTGCGACCTTGACTTCAGTGGTTAACTCCTCCATGCGGCTCATTTCATATGCAGGGGATGGGGCAAGCAGGGCGGTAGGCACAGGGGTAGCATTATGCAGACACTCCTGGATGCGCCTTTTTCATTTTGCGGAGCCCTTCAAGTCTTCCTTTTCAAATGCCCCCTTTGATGGCTCATCCCTGTTCGGGCCTCAGGTAAAACAGACTCTTACCAGGTGCGAACAGGATGGCAAAACTCTCTCTGCCATCTAGGCCCTATCCTAAAGGCAAGAAGAGCAGGAAAATGTGGTTCTAGAAATCCCAGGGAGCTTCGCCTGACACATGTGAAGAATTTTCCCCCAGGGGCAGAGGGGGAAATAACAGAAGAAGCCGACCTCATGGCAGGGGGAGGTCCGCAGAATCAAGGCGACAGAGATACCTTCTCTGGTAGGCCCTTCCAGTGCTTCTGAAGGGAGGCCTGACTGTCCGACTCCAGAGACAGTTGGGGGGGAGATTATCCTTGTACCCAAAAGCCTGGCAGACAATCATAGAAGGTACATGGGTACTATCCATAATATCCGGAGGTTACAATATCCCCTTCTCCCTACTTCCCCTGTCAAAACGATAACACTCTATATCCCAGATGTTCCACCCAGTCTTTGGGATCAAGCAAACCTAGAGGTTCAAAGGTTGCTAAGAAAAAGTGTCATCCAGGAAGTCCCCGTAGACTAAATCGAATCCGGAACTTACTCAAGGTTCTTTTTAGTTGCAAAGAAAACAGGGGACTGGGGACCCATTTTGGATCTCAGCAGGCTGAACAAGTTAAGAAAACAAAGTTCCAGATGGTAACACTGCATTCCATTCTTCCCTTTCTTGGATTGGACAATTAGATATGCTCTATTGATCTCCAGGATGTGTACTGCCACATAAAAATGGACAGACGGCCAAGGAGATATCTGCGCTTCCGGCTGGGAGCCATTCACTATCAGTTCAGAGCTCTGCCCTTTAGTTTCACCACAGCTCCCAGGGTGTTCACCAAATGCATGGCAGTAGTTGCGGCTCACCTGTGGCGTTAAGGATTCCAGGCGTTTCCATATCTAGACGACTGGCTCCTTACTGCCACCACCGAGCAAAAACTAATCAGGTCGAGGGAATACACAATCCGCTGTTGTTCTCAACTTGGAATCACCATAAACTACGAAAAAAAAGAAGTTATGTACTCACCATAATGTTCAATCTGAGTAGTTAGACTTCATTTGTCAGAAACCCGTGGTTCTGTATCTGATACGGATCCGAGCCGGCAGCTTACCAAGCTAAAGATCCGAGCTCCAAGCTCCTCCCCTACCCATACTACACTGCAACCTCCTTCCAATCCTCAGATCGAGTTTGCCACCCACTGCGTGACACACAACAACCTAAGATACCAAAAACCTGACCCGAACACATACACCAGGCTCATCAGACCCAGTACATCGAGCCCAAACATAGAAATAAACCACCAAGGTCAGGGGGAAGGAGGGAGGGAAGGCTGCTGACAAATGAAGTCTAACTACTTAGATGGAACGTTATGGCGAGTACATAACTTCTTTATTTGAAGTAGTTAACTTCATTTGATCATCAACCTGTGGGACAGAGACCCAGCTACCCGAAATCTTGGGAGGCCCTTAAGGAAGGATATTCCGGAGCACTGCAGAGCCAAAGAAAGCCCTTCCTCTAGACACCATATCCAGCTTATAATGAGTAAAAGTGTGAGAGGAAGCCTGGGTAAGCTGCTGAACAAATGTCATCCAGGGAAACTCTAGACCAGAATGCAGCAGAAGTAGCCATAGAATGGGTAGAATGAGCATGAACCCCTTCTGGTTCTGGTAATCCAACTTCTTTATATGCTTGTAAAATACAAAGCGTAATCCATTTAGTGAGAGTCACCTTCGAAACCAGTTTCCCTAAAAAGGGTTTAGCAAAGGAAACAAAAAGCTGAGCAGATGTACGGAAAGGTTTGGACCTATGTAAGTAAAAACGTAACTGCCTGTGAACATCCAGCAAATGAAGTTTACATTCCCCTTTATTTTGAAAATTAGGGAAAAATACAGGCAAATTAATAGACAGATTGATGTTTGACTCCGAAGCAACTTTAGGAAGAAAAGACGGGTTTGTCCTGAGAGACACCCTATCCTTATGAAAAATCTAGGTATGGGTGTTTCATACATAGGGCTTGAAACTCCCACACCCCCCAGGCTGAAGTGATAGCTACCAGGAAGGCTGTCTTCCACGACAAGAATTTCAAGTCAACTGATGCTGCGGGCTCAAATGGGGGCGCAACTAAGGCCTGAAGAACCAAGGTCAAATCCCACGGAGGGGAAGGGACAGGAGGTTTCAGTAGAAAAGTACCTTTGAAAAAGGTCTTGCAAATTCTGGCAGCAGCTAGAGAACCTGAATTTCCCCCTACATGAAAATGGGATATAGCCACCAGCTGGACTTTCACTGTGGAAGAGCTGGCCCCCTGCTAGAAAATATGAGACAAAAAGTCTAACACCGCTGGAGCTGGAGCGGTAAAGGGATCCAAATTTCTCTGAGAAGCCCAAATGAAAAAACGTTTCCATTTACTACTGTACACTTTCCTGGTAGAGGACTTGTGTGCTGCTACCAGAATGGATTTAACTGGAGAAGAGATACCGTGAGTCCTGACAACTGGAGCAACCAAGCTGTGAGCTTGAAGCTGTCCAGATTCGGAGGAGGAATTCCCGAGGGATGACGAATAAGATCTGGAATGGGATCCAAAATCCAGGGCAGAGCTAGACGATGAGGCCGTAGGCAAGGGAACCAAACTTGACGACATCAGAATGGGGCTATGAGGATAACCCTGCTCCCCAACCGACAAGCTTTCTGTTAGAATTTTGTCTTGAGAGGAAGCAGGGGATACGCATAAAGAAGACCAGGTAGCCAAGCATGGACAAGAACATCTCTGGGGACTTCCCCAGTTGGGGGAATCAGAGCGAAAAACTCACTGCACTTCGCGTTGGACAGTGATGCGAAGAGATCACAGCAAGGCTGACCCCACCTGAGGAAGATCTGTTCCGCTACATAAGGGTTTAGAGACCACTCGTAAGGCAAAAGGATAGTCCTGCTCAATTTGTCTACCAAAATGTTGGACCGACCTGGATGTGTGTTGCTATCAGAAAATGGTTGATGGAGATTGCCCATTCCCACACTCTCATAGCCTCACGACAAAGTGGATAGGACCTGGTTCCTCCCTGTTTGTTGATGTACCAGACCACTGACATATTGTCTGACTGGATCACAACAGTTCCCAGGTGAAGAGAGGTGTGAAGGGCCTGCAACGCTAAAAGGACTGCTCTCATCCCTAGAACATTGATATGCAGAAAGGTCTCGCTTGGGGTCCACGTGCCTTGGACAGTCCTGCCCGAGCAATGCCCCCCCCACCCTAAGCGGGAGGCATCCGTGGTCACCGTGGCTTGGGGTGGATGCATAACAAAGGGATGTCCTTCGCTCAGATCCTGGGATTGAAGCCACCACATGAGAGAAGCTTTGCACACTTTGCTTAGAGGAATCGGAAAGTCTAGAGACTGATATAGTAGAGACCACTGAACTTGTAACATCCACTGTAACACTCTCACATGCAGATGTGCACAAGGAACCAGATTTATAGCTGCTGCCATGGACCCTAGGGCTCTCAGGACTATCTCCGCTGGGGGTGCAGGATTCTGAAGAAGCACCAAGACATGAGAGGCCAGGCTCCAAAGTCTGTCTGGGGTCAAAAATATCCTGGCCTGAAGAGAATCTATTCTTACCCCTATGACGTCTAGAATTTGAACAGGTTGAAGAGAAGACTTCTTGAGGTTTATTGTGCTACCTAGCCAATTCGACAACTGAAGAAAGAAGTTTCTGGCTAGCACAAGTTGATGTCTGGTGGGGGAGGTGAGGAGCTAGTCGTCCAGGTACGGGAAGACTTGAATGCCCTGAAGCATCAGGTGGGCCACTACAACTGCCATGACCTTGGTAAACACCCTGGGGGCTGTGGTGAGACCGAAGGGTAGGACCCTGAACTGGTAGTGACTGGCTCCTAGCCGAAAGCGGAGGAACCTCCTGGATCACCTGTCCATCAGGATATGGTAGTACGCATCCTTGAGGTCTATCGAGCACATCCAGTCTTCCTCCTGCAAGAACGGCAGGATGGACTGCAAAGTGACCATTCAGAACTTCTCCTTGACAATGGACAGGTTTATTGTGGATAGGTCGAGGATTGGCCTCAAGTCCCCCGTCTTTTTTGGCACCAAAAAGAACCTGGAACAGATGCCTGATCAGGACTGGTCCGGGGACACTGGCTGGATTGCTCTTTTGTCTAGCAGCTTTTTATTTTCAAAGCTGCTGCCTCCCTTTGAGCGGGTGGGACATCTGAGAAGTGCCTTGTGGATAGAGGACTGTTTATGAAGGGAATAGAATAGCCTCTGGATAGTATTCGAAGCACCCAGCAATCTGACGTGATGGACTCTCACTGGGCTAGGTGCCTTGAAAAATGCCTCCCGACTGCCTCCAGAGAGGAGCAGTCGGGCAACCCCTCAGGGCTGCTGTGCGAGTCGGTCAGAAAAAGATTACCGTGACCCGAAGTTCTTCAGTCCCCCTCTGCCTCTGGGCCAGCGTCGACCTTGTCCCCCTCTGCCTCTAGGGGAGGAGGAGTCCGGAGCATTCAGGGACTGCTGAGACTTCCGGAATCACAACTTCTTCTTCCCTCGCTGGTTCCTGGAGAAGGACCTTTGAGGGTTGAAGAAGCGGATCTTGACGCCTGACAGTGTTTTTCCATCCTTCTCGCTCTGGACTAGCATATCTCGGACGGTCTTCCCGAACAGGGTTGAACCGTTGAACGCCCCGTGCATTCACAAAGGACGCCTTGAAAGGATCCAAAAAATCGCAAAGCCGGAGCCAGGTATGATGCCTCATGGCAATACCGGACCCGGTCACCCTAGCGGCTCCCTCAGTGGCATGAGAGAGAGTAGATGCATGGACGTATTTGAAACAGACTTGAGTGGCCATACGAGCCGAGAATGTCTGTTTATCCTTGGCCAAAATAGACTCCAGGGGAGGCTCTGCGTACTCATTCACAAGGTCGTGCTGAAGTCTAATTACGTAGGTCATGTAATTCAGCTCCCTTATAGCAAAGGTAGCTGAAGCAAACGTCCGCTTTCCAAGATGATCCATTGCCCTAGACTCCTTGCCCGGAGGATGGACTGAGGAACTTTCCTGGGCTAGTTCCTTTTTGGTGGACACCACCACCACCACAGCATCAACTGGGGAACCCTTACTCCAAGTGGGCTTATCAGCAGGAGGGCTCAGTACTTTATCTGGTCGTTTGGGTATTGGCTCTACAGTGTCCGGTTCCTTCCAAGCTTTGGTGCTAATGAGGTCCACCAGAGGAGTAAGCCGGGGGGGGGGGGACGGGGGACACACCCAAGAGGTATTGAATGCCTCCAGAAATACAGACTCATCAGAAGAAGGCTTTTGGGTGGACCAGCCCCCCCCCCCCCACCGGTGAAGAATTTCCATTATGTCTCCGAAGGAGACGTCTTTGGGGGTTATCTGGGGGACCCTTCCCCTTCCTCCAAGTCGGTATCCTAAGTGAGGGACTCGAGGGAGTCCATGTGCCTCCTCTTGCACTGGCATTTGCAAGGGGCCTACTCAGGGGGGCTCTCTGGGGAGGCCTCACAAACAGTTTCATATTCCTCCAGGGGAACCGTCTGGGGCATATTGAACACAGGCTATCCCTGGGGCAACTGGATGATGGAAGACAAACTCAGCTGCGAGGGAGCATGGGCAGACTCCAAGGAAAGAATGAGGGGTCTCGATCCTCCAGAGAGTACCCTCTCCACAACATCGAAAGCCGAGGGGAGCCAGCTTCCCTGAAACTGGTGGGGTGGGTAGCTGTGCCCCTCAGATCCGATGAGGGGATCGAGGCCGGAACAGTCGGACCCAGAGGGATGGTATGCCCTGACCACAATGGGGCCAACGACACACTCATCACCTTGGATCCAACGCCCAGATCTCGGCCCTGAGAGCTCGGATCAGACATACTCGAGAGCATGGACGGGGTCGAGGTTGGAGGAACCATCAGCGCTGATCCCTGACTCCGGTGCTTCTCAGATCCATGTACTCTGAAACCCGAGGGTGGATCAGAGAAGGAGCTATCGGGGCAAATGTCAGAGCCAAACTCCCTGCTCTGGCTGGGGGTGAGGCCAGCAACACTCCCATCTGCAAGTGAGTTGCCAGGAACCTTTCATCATCCGGTCCATGTCAGCTTCAGAGAGGCTCCTTGTGGATCTTGAGGACTCCACCGAAACCGTCCGGGAGGGCCGATGCGAGGACGACCTCGAAGCAGGCCAAGCCTCCTCTTCCGGCTCTGGGGAGAATCATGGAGAACAGAGCCGAGGGGAAGACGGCCTAGCAACTTTTTCTGGAGTAGAGATCACTTTAGCAGGGGTGGGGCGACGGATCCGAGTCCGCTTGTCTCTTGCTACCCCTCTCCCTGTCTCTAGCTCTCTCTTTTTCTCTCTCTCTACTTTTCATTGTGTTTCTCCTTCCTGGCCTCTGTCTTGCCCTGTTTGGGAGTGGGAGCCCCGGACAGGGGAGGAGGGCCGGAAGCCTGAACAGCCACAGCCATGGCTAAAGAAGACGATACAGAAGAGGTGGCTGATTCTGCTGACAGAAGAACCACCAGAATCAGCTTGGCCCTGCGACCCCGCAGGGCCCGAGGGTTGAACGCTGCACATATCTTGCAGACGATGTGAGATGTGGAACCCCTAGACAAACCACGCACGGAGTGTGACCACTGGCTGGCGACAGCTTATGGCCACACTCTGTGCACTTAGAGAACGTCGTTTTTTGTGCCTCCGACATATCTAAACTAACTAGGCTAACTAGCCAAGCACACACACACGCACGCCAAGGGCAGGAAGGGGAGGCCTACACTGGGTGAAAATTATAAAACTTTCCTTTTCTACTACTACTTTTTTTTTTTTTTTGTACGCAAAACCCGAGGTTAAAGAGGGAAAAAGGATTAACTAATTTAACACTCACACAAACCACACAGATCTAAAGTTTGATGAACAAACTAGCTATACCTGCCTAGAGCTCAAGAATCCCGTGTTGGCGAAGCCACGGCAAATGAGATCTGGAGATTGGAAGGAGGTTGTAGTGTAGTATGGGTATGGGGGAGGAGCTTGGAGCTCAGATCTTTAGCTTGGTAAGCTGCCAGCTCGGATCCGTATCGGATCCAGAACCACAGGTTGATGATCAAATGAAGTTAACTACTTCAGATTCTGCTTTGCTGCCTTGTCAGTGTATTACCTTTATCGGGGCAGATTTAGGCACAAGGGCCAAGACAGCAAAGCTACCTCAAGAAAGAGCATTAATGATCTGTTGCCAAGTTGTTATGCTGTTCACACAAAAGAGGATTCAAGCAAGATTTGTCCTCAAGGTCCTGGATTCTATGGTGGCGGCAATCACTCTGGTCCTTATGGTTGCTTCCACATGAAAATTCTACAGTGGCTTCGATTTGTGCAATGGTCATTCCAGGATTTACCCATGTCACATCAGATTCTGATCACGGAATCCTGCAAAAGGATCTGGAGTGGTGGCTTCACTCCCCTATGGTGACAATAGGCAAGCTGTTTCTATCCCCCCAACCTGTAGCCACAGTGACCATGGACGCTTCCTAGATAGGGTGGGGGGGCATTATCTGGGACAAACTGTTCAAGGGACTCGGCAAGAACACGAGTACCACTTGCACATCAATGTCCTGGAGATGAGAGCGGTGCTCCTGGCACTGCAAGCACTTCAGGACTCTCTACCTACAGGGACTATAGCAATTCAGATGGACAATATGTTGATAGTATGATACATCAACAAATAGGTGGAACCAGGTCTTACCCCTTGTGTTGTGAGGCTCTACGAGTTTGGCAAAGGGCGATGTCTTCCCAATACTTTCTGGTTGCAACGCACATCCCGGGGAAATCCAATGTGGTTATCCTGATGCCCCACAAGTAGTCCCTGAAGCAGGAAGTAGCGGACTTGATTTTTCGCAAATGGGGCCAGCTATGCTGCGATCTGTTTCCCATCCCCCTCAACAACAAATGCATCAGCTATTTTGCCCTAGTCCCACCACCGGGACAGCCACCCAGGGACGCACTTGTTCACAATTGGCCCCCAGGACTGCTTTATGCCTTTCCACTTTTTCCCCTGATCCCCAAGGTTCTTCAGAAAGCACAGTTGTTGGGTTGCAAGTTAATCCTCATTGCCCCTTACTGGCCTCGTCAGATATGATTCCCATTCCTTTGGCCTCACCTGCAAGGGGAGTCTTGGATCCTGGACCCAGTGCCAGATCTTTTGAGGCATCAGTTGGGGGCTCTCCATCCTTCCATTCAAACTCTCAAGCTCACAACTTGGTTTCACCACTTCCGGTCTTAGCCAGGCTTCCCAATGTTGCTCCAGCAGTTAAACACATTTTGATTTCCTCCCATAAACCCACTACTAAGAGACCTTATGCTAGTAAATGGAAGAGCTTCTCTTGTTGGGCAGGCAAAAATCAGTTTGATCCCTTTACTGCTCCCGTTTCAAAGATTCTTGAATTTCTTGCTGAAACCTTTGACCAAGGAGCAGCTGCAGCTACTATCCGAGTTCAGTTAGCTGCCATTTCTAATTTCCATATGGGAGAAATGGGTTCCAATATCATGTCCCATAGGTTATGCAAGGCATTCCTAAGAGGTACTACCCTATCAAGACCTCCAATAAGAGAACCTCTTCCCCCCTGGAATCTAAATTTAGTCTTAGACGCTCTGATTCTTCCTCCCTTTGAACCATCTGCTTCTTGTCCACTCAAATTTCTGACTTGGAAGACTCTTTTCTTGGTAGCAATTACCTCAGTTAGAAGGGTTTCAGAATTACAGGCCTTATCTATTCATCTCCCATACTTGATTTGCCATAAAGATCGGATTTCTCTCAGAACCAACCCCTCCTTCTTACCCAAGGTATGTTCTGACTACAATTTGAATCAATCCATAGAGCTTCCTGTGTTCTTCCCTAATCATGGCAACAAAGCAGAGTATAAGCTTCATCAATTGGATGTTCATAGGCAGCTACGTTTCTGTTTACACAAGACCAAGGACTTCAGAAAAACTGACCAATTGTTCATATCCTTTGCAGACAATAAAATAGGTTGTGCGGCGGTTTTCAGATGCCATAAAACATGTCTACGAGTTGCGTAAACTAAAACTTCCAGGGAAGATTAAAGGGCACTCAACAAGAGCTTTGTCTACCTCTATTGCCTTTCAAGCTAGATTGTCTTTGGATTCGATCTATGGAGCAGCTACATGGGCTAATCCTCATACCTTTATCACTCATTACAAAGTAGATGTGGCCTCCCAGAACAGGGCATCCTTTGGTTTCACAGTCCTGAAGAGTTTTCTCTAGTGAGCCACCCAAGACTCAGGTGCTAGGGATGCTGTCCCAAACAGCAAGAATGAAGGCGAGATATAAGTTATGTACTCACCATAATGTTCCAAGTTTGTTGTCCTTGATCTCACCTTCCTTCTTGCGTCCCACCCTCCTTCCCCCTTCCTGGAGGATCGAGAGGAATCCCTTATTCTACTGATTATACTGGCTGGGTTTCCTTTATACCATACCTTACGGTTAGTCTCAGTCTACTGCTATTACTGTTGTGGAAGGGTCACACCTTTATATGTAGGTGTCATCGGATATGTTAAGTAGAGTATATCTCTTGTATATTTATATGGTCTAGTGTTGGGTTATCACAAACGAGATCTGGGTAACTACTGCTAGGCATGCTGGGATAGGGGCTAGCCTCGAGCTAGTAAAAGCTCTCGAGCTATAGTATACAGCCGAGTCGGAGCAGAGGATCAGCTCCAAACCGAAACAGCAAAAAGGAAGGCGAGATCAAGGACAACAAACATGGAACGTTATGGTGAGTACATAACTTCTTTTTTTGTCTTTGAGTTCCTGTGAGTTTCAGTGATGTTAATGCAGCTTTGGATTGTACGCGCATTATTTATTGCATTGGTGAATGCATTTTATGTTTAGGTTAATATTTACAATTGTAAGGTTTCATTATAGCATATGCTACACGCATTGACTGGGAGGGCCCCTCTACTTAGACTGAATTGGGTTTCAGTCCTAAATGCATAGCAGGTAGGGGCCATGCAAGTAATGGATGTGTATTGTCTGACAGTTTGTATAAAAGTGCATGTAAGATTAAGTGTATTCTGAGGTACTAGAGACAAAAGTAAAGTATAAAACACCGTAACATATCTTATACTATGGGTAAATCAGGCAGTAAAATCATCAAACCATCTGTTGGTTATCCAGTCCATGATATCCACCTCAAAAATGAGGTGAAATATTGTCAGTACCTAGCATACTCTCATAAACGAACTAAACCAAACTTACATTTATGCTCTCTTGTCAATGGAACTTTTGATACAACTAAAATTTTGTATTTACAAATGAAATTAGAACACAAGGGTAATAAGATAAAAACTGATCAGTGGAATGTAATGAGTGGTATACCGAAGCTTTTAAATGACAAAGAATACACTGTATTCTGGTTAAAAGATACAAATGATAAACTGGAGCAACAAGTTAAAGAACTTAAAAGTACAGCAAAACCATGTAATACCATACCAACTGCTCCTCTGTATCCAGCCATTTCAAATGAACATACTGCAGTTGGGGGGAGGAGGTCTTCTGGGGAAGATGATTAGCTTCCCTTCTTCTCTCATTGCAGAAATGATCAGGTGCCCTACTCATTCCAATAAGGCAGAGGTTAGTCTATAACCCCAAGGAAAAGGGTATCTATACATGTCACTCCTCCTGCACCTACACACTTAGCATCAGCCTCACCCCAACCTGAACCTTCTAGTACTGTTTACCCCACCACTCCATCCTCTCATACAGATGGTGATGGGAATATCACACAACAAGATGAGGCAGAATATCTAGGTAAATAGGTGCATTTTACTCTTCAAAAGGCAAGACAGGCTACAAAGCAAGAAGAACAGATTAATAATTTTCTGTATCCCCAAGGAAAGGGATACCACATCTGGATAGTACTATGGAATTAGTTTACAGACCTTGGGACACTTACTGATTTACATATTATTGTTAAAACTTTTCCTAAAATCAGGCAAGACCCACAAAAGTTTAAGGATGAATTAAGCTTTGTTATTCAAATATATGAACCTACCCTGGCAGATGATTTAACGCAGTTGATAAAAGCCATAGTCCTGCCAAATACATATGACAAATTGAAATACAGTCAGACTGGCCCCAGCAGATGACCCCAAATAACTCAACTGCTGAAAGGAAGAGGGCATTAACAAAGTCAGAAAGAAGCTCTTAAAAAAATGTTGACAGTCTGTCCAGTTAAACCAAATTAGGATAGAATTACTGCATGTAAGTAAAATAAGAGAGAAACACCAGGTGATTACTTCAGCAGACTTAGGGAAATGTTTTCAGTACATTCTGGTATTGCAGATTTAATGGCAAATGCTTGAGCATTTAATTCTGGTTTTGTGCACAAACTCTTACCTGTTGTGCAGGCATTGGTAAAGCAAAACCAGGCCACTTGGCAGGAGGAGGAAATAGATAAATTAATGAAGTTCACGGAGCACTACATGGATTAAATAGATAAAGACAGAAGAAATGAGGAAGACAAACTCATGCAATTGCAAATATAGTTTTGAAAGAAGGAGTAGAGGCAGCGGCAGAGGTAGGCAAGGTAGACAGAGTAGAGGAAGAGCAATGAATGTTCAGCAAAATCAAGCTGGTGTGGGGATTGTCACAACTCTGGATAAATGGGACATTGGAAAGGAGAATGCCCTAATCTGCAACAGCAACAACAGCAAATGTAGCAGTGGCAAAATCAAAATCCGTCCAATGTTTCTCTACCACCCTCACCCCCACAGTGGCAGCAAATGTCAGGAGAAATGTACTGACAACACTTGGGGCAGAAAGGATGAGGTAAACATAACAGCGTTGATGTAAGTAGATCAAGAAAGACCTTTTGTTAAGTTAAAAGTAGGACAAAAAGATGTTCTGTTTCTGATTGAAACTGGTGTGACTTGATCTGTATTGGAAATAAGTGACCAGGATAAAATTACGTCATCATCTGAAAAGGTGTCACTAACACTCCCACTTTTTCCTGTATCTTAACCTATTCTGGTCTCTTTAGGGCCAATTGAAAATAAGCGTGCCCTTCTATTAAGCACCTAAACTCCAGCAAACCTAATGAGTACAGATCTGCTTTGTAAATTAGGATGTGCTATTTTTTCACTGCAGATGGTGTTTATATGGATGTACTGTCTGAATCTGAAGGAGAAGTTATTGCAGTACTCAGTGTTACTGAGGAAAGAACAACAGGATCCATGTTCAAGTGCAAAAGTACAGTTTTGTACCTACCATAAATGTAGATGTCCAATAGATATGCAACTGCAGTCATAACATATGGGTTGTCCTGCCTCAGGCAGCCCTCGGTCGGCCGGATTCCAAAGTCTGGGTCCGGCGTCAGCTGGTGTCACCTCCTCTCCGACGTCAGAACGGCTGGAGTATAAAGGCATCGGCCGACGCCATCTTCTTCAGTGTTTCTTGCCCCAGATGCCAGGTGCCCTCCTAGGAAGGCTAAATTTGGTGAATGGATAAACAATTCCAGACATGCACAACAGTAATAAACAGATACACCATAGGAGATACCCCCAGCTAATAGGAATAGGGGGAGTGGACCCATAAAGAAGGTTGCAGAGGGGTAGGAGGGTGGGAAAATCCGACTGCAGTTGCATATCTATCGGACATCTACATTTATGGTAGGTACAAAACTGTACTATGTCCTTCAAGAATGCAACTGCAGTCATAACATATGGGCTGAATACCACAGCCAAGCTGGGGGTGGTTGGAACTAAGAAAGTGATGGTGTAGCTAAAATGCCCTGCAGGACTGCCGAAGCAAAGCCTGCTCGGGATCTGGAGTATAAAGGCAGGTTGTAGTGCTTGGTAAATGTATGCACGGAGCTCCATGTAGCAGCCTCTAGAATGTCCTTTGTAGCCACTCCTCTTAGGAAAGCTGTGGATGTGGCTATATTTCTGGTGGAGTGTGGCCTAATATTGGCTGGCACACTTTTTCCATGAAAAGAATAGCAGAATCTGATGCAGTGCCCAATCCATTTGGAAATTGTTTGTTTGGAGATTGCTTTTCCTTGTACTCCAGCAGCATAGGCTACAAGCAGTTGGTCAGACTTTCTGGTGGCCTTAGTTCTGTCCAAGTAGTAGTGTAGTTGCCTGTGTATGTCCAAAGTATGCAGTAGTGCTTCCCCCCTGTTTTGAGGATTGGGGAAGAAAGTAGGCAGGTGAATGGCTTGATTTAGAGACACCCTGGAAATTACTTTTGGCATGAATGAAGTATTGGTTCTTAGAGAGACTCTGTCCTGATGAAAAATGAGAAAAGAAGGTACTGCCATGAGTGCCTGTATCTCCGAGACTCTTCTTGCTGATGTGATTGCCAATAGGAAAACCGTTTTCCATGAGAGAAATTGCATTTCTGAAGTTGCTGCTGGTTCAAAGGGAGGAAGAGTTAATTTTTCCAAGACGAAATTGAGGTCCCATGCATGTACTGGCGGTTTCCTGGGAGGTTTGATATTCTTTATCCATCTTAGGAACTGTCTTAGCAAAGGATGCGAAAACACAGGTGGATCACAATTGTATTTTGCTGAGATTGCTGAGGCATGAATCTTTATGGAAGAATATGAGAGACCAGTATGAAACATTTCTGCCAAGTATTCCAATATCTGAGGTATACTCAATACTGTTGTATCCTGACCCCTGTTAGTATTCCAGATGATGAATCTCTTCCACTTGGCTGAATAGGTTTTTCTGGTGGAAGGTCTGCGTGCTTCCAGTAAGATCTCTTGAACTTTTTTGGAAAGAGAGATATCGGAAGGAGTTATGGTAACCTCCAGGCTGTCAGATGCAATGTTTTCAGGTTTTGATGAACAGTCCTGTAATCGTGTTGTGTTAGAAGCAGAGGCCATAGTGGCAGAGGCCACGGTTTGGTCCGAGTTATGCTCAACAGCAATGGGTACCAGTGCTGCCTTGGCCAGTCTGGAGCTATCAAAATGCCTGTTGGTTGTTCTGCTTTGATCTTCAGTATCACCTTGGTCAGCAGTGGTAGAGGAGGGAATGCATAAATTGTTAGGGAATTCCAGCTGAAGGAGAGAGCATCCGTTTTCCAGGCTAGAGGATGACGGGTCCTTGTACAGAACTTTTCCAGGTGATGATTCATGTGAGAAGCAAAGAGATCTATGTCCGGTCTTCCCCATGTCCTTGTTATTTGTGAGAAAATGTGAGGATGCAGCATCCATTCGTGTGGATCCAAGAAATTTCTGCTCAGCTTGTCCACCAGTACATTGTCCTTGCCTGGCACAAACTGGGATTGCAGATGTATCTTCAGACTTAGGGATTTTTCCCAGAGAATCATTGTTAGTCTGCAGAGGGGATAAGAATGAGTGCCTCCCTGCTTGTTTATATACCACATAACAGTGGTGTTTGTCTGTCCTTATTAGCAAATGTCCTTGTTGAAGTGATTTTTCGAAAGACTCGATTGCATGTATCACTGCCAACATCTCTTTTTGGTTTATGTGCAGATGCCTTTCCCTTGGTGTCCATTGACCTTGAATGCATCTGCCCTCCATGTGCGCCCCTCATCCATGGTCTGAGGCATCTGTTGTAATCATTTGACCTGCTTGAGGTTTGTTGAAAGATATGCCTTTGTTTAACTGACTTGTTTGAGCCCACCACAAAAATTCTCTTTGTAGACATGGAATGAGTGGGATTACGTCCTCTAGGCTTTGGCTGTGTTGGGACCATAAGCTTTTTAAGTACCATTGCAGCTTTCTCATATGAAGCCTTGCCAAAGGTATCAGAAGATTGCAAGATGCCATGAACCCCAGGGCCTGCAGGATTTTCCTTGCAGTCAGCTGGGAGAGCTTTGCTAGGCCTTTGAAGTACTCTGGTAACTGCTGTTGTTTTTCCTCTGTGAGATAAGCCATTTGTGTTTTTGTGTCCAGTTTGGCTCCTAGGAAAATAATCTGTTGGGATGGCAGAAGTCTTGATTTCTGAATGTTGACTGTGTATTCCAAGGCCTGTAGTAATCGAATGACAGTCCAAGTTTGCTATCAAGGTTTGTTTGTTGTCTGCTTGTATGAGGCAGTCGTCCAGGTAGGGGTATATTTGAATCCCCTGGAGTCTGCAGTGTGCCACTACTGATGCCAGGCATTTCGTGAACACTCTAGGTGCAGCAGATAAGCCAAACGGCAATGCTGAGAATTGATAATGCTCTGTCCCTGCAAGAAATCGGAGGTATCTTCTGCAGCTTTGTCTGATTGGGACATGCAGGTATGCCTCCTTGAGGTCCAGAGTGACCAGCCAAGACCCCTTGCCCAGCATGGGAAGGAGTTGCTGCAATGTCAGCATTTTGAACTTTGGCACAATGAGATGAGTATTTAGAGTAGACAAGTCCAGTATAGGCCTCCATTTGTTTTCCTTTCTTGGAACAAGGAACAGTCTTGAATAAAATCCCTGGCCTTGTTCCTGTGGAGGGACCTTTTCTATTGCTTTTATATTTAACAGCTTTGAAACTTGAATGAGTGCCTTTGCCCTTTGATGAAGTGGCAGGTTTGGCATGCCTTGTCTTATTGGTAAAGTATGGAAGTGGAATCTGTAACCTTTGTCTATTAAATCCAGAATCCATTTGTCCTTGGTTAAGATATGCCAGTTTTTTGAGAATAAGGATAATTTTCCACCCAAAGGTGCTTCTCTTTGAACCTTTGTAGGCGGTATGAAAGTCAAGTCATTGTGGTTGTCCTTGTGGTGCAGCTGGACTGCCTGCCACTTCTTTGATTTGGTGGTTGCCATTGGCGGCCCCTGTAGGAGCCTCGGTATTGCCCTCTACCTCGGGCACGCCTGTTTTTTCCCCTTTGAAACTTGTCAGTGTCTGGAAAGGACCAATTCGTTGAAGGCCAATTCCTGCTGAATCTGGGTGGCTGAACCTGGAGGAAATCTTTGACTGTCTGTACTGATTTAGCTTTTTCCTCAATGGACTTCAACACATCTTGTGCATTAGCACCACAAAGCTTCTGTTTTTCCAGAGGTGCATCAAGTAACTTTACTTTAACATGGTCTGGCAGTGGCTGTTCTTTTAACCAAGCATGTCTACGTATAACAGCCCCAGTCATAGCTGCCCTACATGAAGCCTCCAATGCATCATAACCACACTGAAGAAAATGAATGCTAACCTGCTGAGTGTTATGTACTAGATCCTGCAATGCCTTTCTATCAATAGGCTCAGGAGAGGTTATCTTTTTCTGTAAATCATCCAGTAAAAAATCCTGGTACTGAAACATATGAAAAAGGCAGTTAAGTGACCTCATGGCCAGGGTGGTAGAGGTATAAACTTTTTTACCCCATCTCTCCAGGGACCTAGCTTCCCTATCCGCTGGCAGTGGATTCTTGGCTGTGGAAGTAGCCACTCCCTTGGGGCCCTGTGAAATAGTTTCTAGAGCCACAGAATGGGCCTTAAAGAGATGTTTGTGGGTGTCCGGGACCCTATAATATCTGTCTGGCTTGACAGGAGCAGGAGGGAGAGAATCAGGGTTAGCACTGAAGTCGGAGAAAACATCATCCAGGACATCCATAACTGGAGGGATAGCTAAAGGTCTGTGCTGGGGAAGCTTGAGGAAGGTACGTAGTCTTTTCCTGGAATCAGAGAATTCCTGACCCTGCCATTTAAAATGCTCCCTCATAGAGTGTAGGACTTCACCAAACGAAAAATCCTCTGGAGGAGAGGCAGAGGGAATTGATTCCTCAGCATCAGAGTCCTCATAGTCTTGGAAGGATTCTTCTTGGGTATCTGAATGCTCAGAATCCCCAGAGGCTTCATCTGAAGAGAGGTTGTCGGCCTGCTCAGGTCTGGGCCTTTTCTCTGCAGGCGGCTGAGAACCTCTGTCTGGATGAGGGTGAGACCCCCTGATAAGAGAAATAAGATCTGCAGCAAGAGACATGATCTGTTTATCAGAAGAAGGGGCCTGGGCAGTAGGTTTAGGATGGGCCTTGGCCTGGCTGGCAGCCTTAGCACGTGCAAAGGCCTTGATGGACATGGATACAGGAGGCCTAACTGCCCCACGTGCAGGAGTAACCTTGTCCACAGGAATGGTGTCGGGTAGATCCAGAACTTCGGTTTCTGGTGGAAAATCAACAACCGGCACCGGTGTAGACTCCGAGACCGAAGGACGTGTTAACGCTGTGTCGTCGGCCTGGAGCGGTTGAATTACCACTTCCTAAGGGACCGAAGCACTCGCGGAGGGTTTAGGAGGAGTATCGGTGGAGGACGCGGGCCGAGGATGTCGGTCCCGGTCCTTTCGTTTTTTGGTAGATTGAGATGTCGGTTGTTCCGACGGCATGATATAAGCGAAAGATTCGCCGAAAAAGTCTTCGGCAAATTCTGCCTGGCGCCTGAGAGTGCGCTTATTAAAGCAAGCACAGGCCAAGACGTTGTGGTCTGGGCCCAGGCAAGGGAGGCAATAAGAATGGAAGTCCTTATGCGGTATTTGTTTACCACAAGACAAACAATTATTAACTTTCTCAATTTGTTCTGACATCGGCTGAGGCAAGAAAAAATGTTCCCCAACGGGGTACTTAGCTTTTAGATGACTTCGGTACTGAAAACACAGGAGCTGACCGACCGGCACTTGCGAACTGCTTCTGCTTCGGGCACCGCGCGGCAAGAAAGACTGAAGAAGATGGCGTCGGCCGATGCCTTTATACTCCAGCCGCTCTGACGTCTGAGAGGAGGCGACACCAGCCGACGCCGGACCCAGACTTTGGAATCCGGCCGACCGAGGGCTGCCTGAGGCAGGACAACCCATATGTTATGACTGCAGTTGCATTCTTGAAGGACATCAAGACTGTTACAGCAGGTTCCTGACATTCTGTGGGCAATGAGGTAGGTCTATTAAAATCTGCCATACATGTGAAAATATGTGTGAATCCTACAAAGCCACTTCCTCACATAGCACAGTATCCTTTAAAACCAGAGGCAGAACAGGGAACCAAACCTGTAAGTTATTCAGCTGGGAATTATAGCAAAAACACACATTTGCAGTAACACTCCCATATTTCCAATTAAAAAGCCAGGCAGAGATACATACAGGCTTGTACAAGATTTAAGAGCAGTAAATCTGGTTGTTATTCCTTCATACCCTTTAGTACCAAAACCGGCAACCATGCCGAGTTGCATTCCACCGTGGACTACTTGCTCTTCTGTAGTAGATTTATGTTAAACTTCCTTTTCCATCCCTATTCATCCAGATCTTCTTCTTCTTCTTTCGGCTTTCTCCCGGTTAGGGGTCGCCACAGTGGATCACCTGTCCGCTCATGATTGGCAGTGGAGTTTTACGATGTCGAGTTGCCAGCCCAGCGACCACCCTTCCACTGAAGGCCCACACACGCACACACTCACACCTAGGGCCAATTTGGAGTGTCCAATCCACCAACAGCATGTCTTTGGGATGTGGGAGGAAACCGGGGCACCCGGAGGAAACCCACGCGACCGCAGGGAGGACATGCAGACTCCACACAGAAGACACCCCAGCCGAGGATCGAACCGGAGAACCTCTTGCTGTGAGATGACAATGCTAACCACTGCACCACCGTGGCCGCCCCCCTATTCATCCAGATAGCCAGTATTTATTTGCCTTTACATACAGGGGGAATTCAATATACATGGTTACGACTCCCACAAGGGTTTGCTGACAATTTCTCAATATTTTCACAAATTTTAAAGCAGGAACTTGAAGAAATCTGGTTTCTATTCTAATTTGTATTAGTGCAATATGTAGATGATTTACTGATAAAGTACAGTTTTGTACCTACCATAAATGTAGATGTTCGAGTGGTTATGCTGCTGCAGTCATCACACTTGGGTTATCCTGCCGTCAGGCGGTCCCGCAGTCGGCCTGAATTCTAAAGCCTTGGTCCGGAGTCGGTTGTCGTCACTTCTTCCCTGACGTCAGTGCGGCAGAGGTATAAAAGAGGCAGCCAACGTCATTTTCTTCAGTTTTTCTTGCCCCAGATGTCAGGTGCCCCAACTAAGAAGGCAAAATAAGAAACCTGCAAAACATACCTTAGTGCAAAACCATGGTACTAGTTGTAAGCAAATACACCATATGGACATGCATCCCAAAGGTTGACATACATGGAGGTATAAGAAAAGCCTTGTTAGGTAGAGGGGATGGTGGGAGGGTAACCTGGACTGCAGCAGCATAACCACTTGAACATCTACATTTATGGTAGGTAGAAAACTGTACTATGTTCATCGTGCTATGCTGCTGCAGTCATCACATTTGGGTAGAATCCCAAAGCTATGGTTGGGTGGTAGGAGCTAAACTGTGTTAGGTGCAGCTAAGATACCCTGCAGAACTGCAGTGGCAAACCCAGCTCTGGTTTTTGAGTATAGAGGAAGGTGGTAATGCTTGGTGAAGGTGTGCACTGAACTCCAGGTAGCTGCCTCCAGAATGTCCTTTGTTGGGACTCCTCGGAGGAAGGCTGCTGAGGTTGCTGTAGCCCTGGTAGAGTGAGACCTAATACTAGCAGGCACTGGCTTCCCGTGGTGCGAGTAGCAAAAGCGGATGCAATTTGCTATCCATTTGGAGATGGTCTGTTTTGAAATGGCCTTTCCTTCTGAACCTGGTGCATAGGATACCAGGAGTTGGTCAGACTTTCTGTAGGCCTTTGTCTTGTCCAAATAGTAACGTAACTGTCCAAAGAGTGAATGAGTCTTTCTCCTTTATTCTGTGGGTTTGGATAAAAGGTGGGCAAGTGTATGGTCTGATTGAGAGCCACACTGGATACTACCTTTGGCATGAAGGAAGGGTTGGTGCATAGAGATACTCTGTCCTGATGGAGAAGGACAAGATTAAAGGTTCCACTGCCATAGGTGCCTGCAGTTCTGAGACTCTGCATGCTGAGGTGATAGCCAGCAGCAGGGCTGTTTTCCATGACAAGTATTGAAGCTCTGCTGAAAAGGCTGGTTCGAAAGGAGGAAGTGTTAACTTTTCCAGAACAAAATTTAGATCCCAAGTTGGAGTTGGGGGTTTTCTGGGGGGGGTCTTATATTCTTTGCCCCTCTGAGAAACTGCCTTAGCAAAGGATGAGAGAAAATGGGAGGAACCGTATCATATTGGGCTGAAATGGCTGAAGCATGGATCTTTATGGATGAGAAAGAAAGGCCTTTGTGTAGCATCTCAGTTAGATATTGGAGTATGTGTGGAATATGTGGGATGCCAGGATTTAGGCTTCTGGCCTGGCTCCATACACAAAATCTTTTCCATTTGTCTGAGTACGTTTTTCTGGTGCTGGGCCTCCTGGCCTCCAAAATCATATTCTGGACGTCCTTTGAGAGAAGTGTTGTTTGATAATCTAAGGTATTTTCCATGCAGCTAGATTTAAGGTCCTTAGTTGACTGTGAAAGATCCGAGAGTTTTGTTGGGTTAACAGCAGAGGGAATTGAGATAAGATCCATGGAGGGCTGCGAGTCAAGTTTTGTAGTAGTGGGTACCAGTGTTGATGTGGCCAGTCCGGAGCAATGAGGTTGATCTGTGGTCTCTCTGATCTGGCTTTCAGTAATACCTGGGTCAGTAGAGGCAGAGGTTGGAAGACGTAGACTGACAATGCTGTCCAACTGAATGATAGGGCATCCACTTTCCAGGCCAGGGGATGATAAGTCCTTGTGCAAAATTTTTGTAGCTGGCAATTGTTGGTTGAGGCAAACAGATCTATGTCTGGTGGTCCCCACCTTTGAGTTATCATTGAGAATACTTGTGGATGTAGTCTCCACTCGTGAGGGTCAGTCAAATTTCTGCTTAATTTGTCTGCCAAAATGTTTTCTTTTCCTGGCAGGAATTGTGCTTGCAGTTGTACTTGGTAAGTTAATGCTGTGTTCCACAAGGCCATTGCCTGTCTGCATAGTGGGTAGGAGTGTGTTCCTCCTTGTTTGTTTATGTACCACATTACTGTGGTGTTGTCCGTCCTTATTAGAAGTTGTCCTGGATGGAAGAGGTCCTTGAAGGCTGTTAGTGCATTTTTTACAGCTAGCATCTCCTTTTGATTGATGTGTAGTTGCCTTTGGTTTGCAGACCATTTGCCCTGTATGCATTGTCCTGCCATGTGTGCACCCCAGGCGTAGTCTGATGAATCTGTTGTCAAGGTTTGGTTTGCTGGAGGTGAGACAAAATGAAGGTCCTTGTTTGCTTGGCATGCTTGAGCCCACCACAGAAACTCTTTTTGAAGGCAGGGAATGAGAGTTATACTTGCCTCGAGGCTGTGTCTGTGTTGGGACCATACACTTTTTAGGTACCATTGTAGTTTTTTCATATGCAGCCTTGCATATGCGATTAGTTGAATGCAGGATGCCATGTACCCCAATGTCTGCAGGAATTTCCTTGCAGTGAGCTGGGTAGAAGTTGCCATCTGTTTGAAGTAATGAGCCAGTTGTTTTTGCTTGTCTGGCGTGAGGTAAGCCATCTGGGCCATTGTAGTCAAGCTGGCACCCAGAAAAATTATTTCTTGTGAGGGTATTAGGTTTGACTTCTTTGTGTTTACTGTGTACCCTAGGCAACTTAGCAATTTTGTTACAAATGCCAGATGCTGTAATAGGATGTCTTTGCTGTCCGCTTGGATCAGGCATTCGTCCAGATATGGATAAATTTGTATTCCTCGCTGTCTGCAGTATGCAATTACTGATGCCAGGCATTTTGTGAATACTCTGGGCGCAGTAGATAAGCCAAAGGGCAATGCAGAGAATTGATAATGCGTTGTGCCTGCCAAAAATCTGAGGTATCTTCTGCAATCTTGTCTGATAGGGACATGCAGGTATGCCTCTTGGAGGTCCAACGTTACCAGCCAAGACTCCTTACCCAGCATGGGAAGAAGCTGCTGTAGTGTGAGCATTTTGAATTTGGGAATGTCCAGGTACGTGTTTAGAAATGAAAGGTCTAAGATGGGTCTCCAGGCTTTGTCCTTTCTTGGTACTAGAAACAGTCGAGTAAAATCCTTGACCTTGCTCTTTTGCAGGTACCTTTTGAATTGCTTTCATGTTCATGAGAGCTGAAATTTGATTTTGTGCCTCTGCCCATTGGTTTGTTGGCAGATTTGGCATGCCTCTCATCCGTGGTAAAGTGTAAAAATTAAATCTGTAGCCTCAGGTAATAATATCCAGAATCCATTTCTCCTTTGTTATGATGTGCCAGTTTTGTGGGAAAAGAGACAGTTTTCCTCCTAGAGATGGGCAATTTTGCTTGGCAGGCGAAGAGGAAAGTCACTGAGTTTGTTTTCTGAAGGGTTGAGATCTGTCGTCTCCCCGTTTGAGTTGTTGTTTGCCATTGTCTAGGCCTGAAGGTACCTTGTGCCTGGCCTCTGCCCCTAGGGCGTCTGTACCTGCCCCTTTGGGGTCTGTCTGAAGCAGGAAAGGACCAGTTTTTGATGGCCAGTTTCTGCTGAAGCGAGGAGGTTGTACCTGTAAAAAATCTTTAACTGTTTGCATTGATTTTGCCTTTTCTTCCATCTTCTTTAAAACTTCCTCTGCTTTGACACCAAATAACGGATCCTTTTGCAGTGGAGCATCCAGTAACTTTGCTTTGACATGTTCTGGTAAGTTCTGCTCTTTTAGCCAAGCATGTCTACGTATTACAGACCCTGTGACTGCTGCTCTGCATGAGGCCTCCAAAGAATCAAAACCACACTGCAAGGAATGTTTTCCCACTTGTTCTGCTGCATGCAACAAATCTTGCATCCCTTTGAAATCTAGTTGATCTGTTTGAGGGATCATTTTCTGTTTTAACTGAGTAAGCAAGTACAGCTGGTATTTAATCATGTGGAATTGGCAGTTTAATGCCCTCATGGCCAAAGTGGCAGAGGTATACACTTTTATCCCCCATATTTCTAATGTCCTGGAATCTCTTTCCGCAGGTAGTCGATTCTTAGCAGTAGAGGCCTTAACCCCTTTGGGACCCTGGGAAATGGTTTCTGGGTCTGCAGCAGGGCTTTTATATAAAAACTTGTGAGAGTCAGGGACTCGATAGTATCTGTCTGGTTTAGGTGGTGCTGGAGTTAACGAATCTGGATTTAGACTGGATTCAGTGTAGACATCATCCAGAATGTCTAAAACAGGAGGAATGGCTAGGGGTCTATGTTGAAGTAGAAGAAGAAACTCACGGAGTCTTTTCTTGGAGTCAGAGTAATCTTGTCCTTCCCAGTGGAAATGCTCTCTCATGGTGAGCAGGGTTTCCCCAAAAGACAAGTCTTCAGGGGGGGGAAACAGAGGGAATAGACTCCTCAGCATCTGAGTCTTCAAAGAGAGGGAAGGGGTAATCCTGTTCCTCAAAATCTGCTGAGGAAATGGATTCCTGGTCAGAAGGAGGTAAATCTTCCTTCAGTCTAGGCCTTTTGTCAGGAGGGGGCTGGGAACCTCTGAAAAGGGTAATCAGGTCCTCCGCCATTTTGAGCATCTGTTTTTTAGGCATAGGGGCCTGTGTGGGAGTCTGTGGACCCGGTTTCTTAGCCTTTGGAAGTTTAGCATATGACTTGACAGAGAGAGTCATCGGTTTAAAGACGCCTTCTGAAACCGAAGGCCTGTCCATAGTCTCCGGATCGCCGCCAGTGCTTGCGTCCGCGAGTTGAGGAGGAACCGGCTCCAGTGGCCCAGTAGATTCTGACTGAGGCGCAGCCGTATTTTCTAAATCTGCGGTAGTCAGGGGCTGCGTAGGCGCCTCACTGAATACTGAAGATCCGGCGGCAGGCCTAACCGAGACCTCGGTATCTGGTCTAGGTCTAGGCTGCCTGTCTTTGTCCTTGCGTTTTTTAAACACTGGGCCTAGGCAAGGAATACAATAAGAATGAAAATCCTTATGAGGTATTTGCTTCCCACAAGAAATACAATTATTAACTTTGTCTGACATCGGTCTGAGGCAAGAAAAGTTTCCCCAACGGGGTACTTAGCTTTATAGAAGACTTCGGCTGAAATTCTGTTCGAAAATCTCAGGAGCTGGCCGACCGGCACTTGCGAACTGCTTCTGCTTCAGGCACCGCTCGCAAGAAAGACTGAAGAAAATGGCGTCGGCTGCCTCTTTTATACCCCTGCCGCACTGACGTCAGGGAAGAAGCGACGACAACCGACGCCGGACCAAGGCTTTGGAATTCAAGCCGACTGCGGGACAGCCTGACGGCAGGATAACCCAAGTGTGATGACTGCAGCAGCATAGCATGATGAACATCTTCAAATATACTAACACAATGTCAGTAGAACATATACATTTACTGAATGAATTAGCAAAAAAGGGACAAAGTATCAAAGGAAAAACTTCAGCTGTGGTCACCTAAATGAAAAGTATTTAGGACACTTAATATCACAAGCTAGAGATAGCTCTGGCCTTCATATGTTAAAACTATCATAAAGGCACCTCGCCCTATTACTCAGAAGCAGCTACACACTTTTCTAGGTTTGGGCAGATACTTAGGCAATGGGTACCAAATTATGCAGAAACTGATAGACCTTTGACTGATATGCTGAAGCAAGATGCACTAGAGCTTTTACCCTGGAAAGAAAAGGAAGAAAGTGCTTTTACTTTCTTAAAACAAGCCCTTGCTACAGCCACAGCCTTAGGACTCCCAGATTATAAGAAAAGTACAGTTTTGTACCTACCATAAATGTAGATGTTCGAGTGTTCACACTGCTGCAGTCATTACACTCGGGTTATCCTGCCGTCAGGCAGTCCCGCAGTCGGCCAGAGTTCCAAAGTCTTGGTCCAGCGTCGGTTGCTGTCGCCTCTTCCCTGACGTCAGTGCGCCAGGGGTATAAGATGCATCCGATGCCATTTTCTTCAGTTTTTCTTGCCCCAGATGTCAGGTGCCCCCAATAGGTAGGCAATACATATTGCTAATAAAAAATATACATATAAAATAAAAATACCTTCAGTTACAAGAAAATACACCACAAAGGTTGTATAGGGTAGAAAGGTATAGATAAGTCCAGCTAGTTCAGAGGGGATGGAGGGAGGGTAACCTGGACTGCAGCAGTGTGGACACTCGAACATCTACATTTATGGTAGGCACAAAACTGTACTATGTTCATCGTGTTACACTGCTGCAGTCATTACACTTGGGTAGAATCCCAAAGCTAAGGTTGGGTGGCTGGTCTATAAAGAGTTAGGATTGGCTATGAGGCCCTGCAGAACTGCAGTGGCAAATCTTGCTCTGGATTTAGAGTAAAGAGGCAGGTGGTAATGTTTGGTAAAGGTGTGCACTAAACTCCAAGTTGCAGCCTCCAAAATTTCCTTGGTAGGTACTCCTCTGAGAAAGCCTGTTGGAGTGGCTGCTGCCCTGGTGGAATGTGGCCTAATGGTATTTGGGACTGATTTTCCATGCTGTGTGTAGCAGTAACGAATACAGTGCCCTATCCATTTGGATATAGCCTTGCCCTGTGATCCTGCAGCATATGCTACAAACAGTTGATCAGTTTTCCTGAAAGCTTTTGTTTTGTCCAAGTAGAAGCGTAGCTGCCTGTGTATGTCCAAAGAATGCAGAAGTTTCTCCCCTTTATTCTGGGGGTTTGGATAAAAAGTTGGCAAATGGATGTTTTGGTTAAGAGCCACACCAGATATCACCATTGGCATAAAGGTAGGGTTTGTCCTTAAAGAAACCCTGTCCTGATGAAAAATTATAAAAGGTTCCACTGCCATTAATGCCTGTAGCTATGAGACTTTTCATGCTGAAGTTACTGCCAGGAGCAGAGCTGTTTTCCATGATAAAAATTTTAGATCAGCTGTATTGGCTGGCTCAAAAGGTGGTAGGGTCAGTTTTTCCAAAACAAAATTGAGGTCCCAAGTTGGTGTTGGTGCTCTCCGGGGCAGTCTTATGTTTTTTAGCCCCTCTGAGGTACTGATTTAGCAAAGGATGAGAGAATAAAGGACGATCCGTGTTGTAATGTGCTGAAATGGCAGAGGCGTGGATCTTAATTGATGAGAAGGATAGGCCTCTGTCCAGCATCTCAGTTAAGTATTGTAAAATCTGAGGAATATTTGGAACAAGAGGGTCAAGGCTTTGAGCCTGGTTCCAGGCACAGAATCTCTTCCATTTTTCTGAGTAAGCTTTCCTGGTTCTAGGCCTCCTGGCCGCCAAAATGACATCCATAATAGCTTTAGAGAGAGGTGTTGCCTGTTTGACTAATGTATCTGCCATGCAGCCAGGTTTAGGGTTTTGAGCTGACCGTGCAGGATCTGATTGTTTTGTTGAGTCAGAAGGTGTGGAATTTGAGGCAAAATCCATGGTGGGCCTTGAGCCAAGTTCCTTAAGATAGGGTACCAGTGCTGGCGTGGCCAGTCTGGAGCAATCAAGATCATCTGTGGTTTTTCTTGTCTGGCTTTTAGGAGTACCTTTGAAAGGAGAGGCAGTGGCGGGAAGGCATAAACTTTCAGGTTTTTCCAGCTGAACAAAAGAGCACCCACTTTCCATGCTTGTTTGTGATAAGTCCTTGTGCAGAATTTTTGTAGTTAGCAATTCAGTGGGGATGCAAAAAGATCTATGTCTGGGCATCCCCATTTTTGCGTTACCATGCTGAAGATTTGTGGATTCAGTTTCCATTCGTGAGAGTCCATGATATTTCTGCTTAGATCGTCTGCCAGAGTATTTTTCTTTCCTGGCAGGAATTGTGCTTGCAGGTGAACTTGATATGTTAGAGCTGTGTTCCACAAGGTCATGGCTTGCCTGCATAGGGGATAAGAATGAGTGCCCCCTTGCTTGTTTATGTACCACATTACTGTGGTGTTGTCTGTCTTTAGTAATAATTGTCCTGGATGCAGAAGGCCCTTGAAAGCCGTTAGGGCATTTTGAACAACCAACATCTCTTTTTGATTGATGTGAAGATGCATCTGGTCTGTGGTCCACTTGCCCTGAATGCATTTTCCTGCCATGTGTGCTCCCCAGGCGCAATCCAAAGCATCTGTTGTTAGAGTTTGCCTGGCTGTGGGTTGGGTAAAAGACTGACCCTTGTTTAGGTGACATGCCTGTGCCCACCATCGAAACTCCTGTTGTAGGCAGGGAATCATTGGTATTACTGCTTCTAAACTGTGAGAGTGTTGAGTCCAAACACTTTTTAGGTACCACTGTAATTTCCTCATACGCAGTCTGGCATATGGTATTAGTAGTATGCAGGATGCCATGAACCCCAGGGCCTGCAGAATTTTTCTTGCAGGGAGATGGGACTTTTTTGCTAGTAATTGAAAATATTGAGCTAGTTGAACTTGTTAGTCTGGCATGAGGTAAGCCATCTGGGCCATTGTATTTAAGCTGGTACCCAGGAATATAATCTGTTGCGAGGGCACAAGTTTTGACTTCTTTTCGTTTACTGTGTACCCTAGAGAAATTAGCAACCTTTTTACAAATGCCAGATGCTGTAGAAGAATGTCCTTTGTCTCTGCTTGAATGAGGCACTCGTCCAGGTATGGATATAGTTGAATTCCTTTTTGTCTGCAAAATGCAATTACTGGTGCCAAGCACTTTGTGAAGACCCTGGGCGCAGTAGATAAGCCAAAGGGCAGTGCAGAGAATTGGTAGTGCATTGTACCTGCTTTGAATCTGAGGTATCTTCTGCAATTTTGTCTGATAGGGACATTCAGGTATGCCTCTTTGAGGTCCAGAGTAACAAGCCAAGCCTTCTTGCTCAGCATGGTTAGAAGCTGCTGTAATGTCAACATTTTGAATTTTGGAATATCCAGTAAGTATTCAGAATTGAAAGGTCTAGTATGGGCCTCCAGGCCTTGTCCTTTCTGGGGACCAGGAAGAGTCTTGAGTAAAATCCTTGTCCTTGTTCCTGTTGTGGTACTTTCTGAATAGCTCTCATGTCCATGAGGGCTGAAATTTGTTTTTGTGCCTCTGCCCATTGATTTTGTGGCAGGTCTGGCATTCCTTTTAGCCTTGGTAAAGTATGAAAGTGGAACCTGTAAGCTTGAGACACAATATTCAGAACCCATTTGCCTTGGGTGATTGTTTGCCAGTTTTGAGAAAAAAATGCTAGTTTTCCCCCTAAGGGGGCTTCCAAAAGGGACGTGCTTGGTGTACGAAGAGGAAAGTCATTGTGACCGTTTCTTTTAAGGTTGAGACTTGTCCTCACCTCCTTTTGGGGTTGAGGTGCCCCAATGTCGTTGTCTGTTTGAGCCTTGGGGTTGAGATCTGCTTCTTAGGCATCTGTATCTGCCTCTCTGTGGCCTGTCCGACACTGGAAAGGACCAATTCTTTGCTGGCCAATTTCTGCTAAACCGAGGTGGCTGTACCTGTAAGAAATCCTTGACTGTTTGCATAGATTTAGCTTTATCTTCCATTTTCTTTAACACCTATTCTGCCAACACCAAACAAGGTATCATGCTGTAATCCAATAATTTTGCCTTAACATGATCAGGTAAACTCTGTTCTTTTAACCAAGCATGTCTTCGAATCACAGAACCTGTAACTGCAGCTCTACAAGAGGCCTCTAAAGAATCAAAACCACATTGCAGAGTATGTTTTCCCACCTGTTCAACTGCATGCAATAAATCCTGCATTTCTTTACAATCAGGAGCTTCTGAGCTTGCAAGCATTTTCTGTTTTAACTGAGCCATTAAATATTGTTGGTACTTAAGCATGTGAAACTGGCAATTTAAAGCTCTTACTGCTAAAGTTGCAGAAGTGTATACTTTCTTCCCCCATCTATCCAAAGCTCTGGAATCTATGTCAGAGGGTACTGGATTTTTTGCAATGGAAGCCTTAACCCCTTTTGGACCCTGGGAAATAGTTTCTGGATCAGCAGAAGGGTTTTTGTAAAGAAACTTGTGAGAGTCATGGACTCTATAATACCTATCTGGCTTGGCTGGAGCAGGGGGCAAAGAATCAAGAGATAAGCTGGATTCAGAAAACACATCATTCACAATGTCTAGCACAAGCGGAATAGCCAGCGGCCTGTGTTGAGGCAATAAAAGGAAATCCCCGAGCCTTTTCTTGGATTCTGAGTTATCCTGACTTTCCCAATGGAAATGCTCCCTCATGGTATGTAAAGTTTCCCCAAAAGAATAATCCTCAGGAGGAGAGGCTGAAGGGATAGATTCTTCAGCATCAGAGACCTCATAGGGGGGTAGAGAGTATTCCTGGTCTGAACAGGAATCACAGGAAATGGAAACCTGATCAGAGGAATCATAGTCTGTATCCTGCCTAGGCCTTATCTCAGGAGGGGGATGGGGACCCCTGATTAGAGTAATGAGGTCTTCGGCCATTTTAAGCATCTGTTTCTTAGGCATGGAGGACTGTTGAGGAGAATGCTGTACTTGTTTCTTTGTCTTTAATGGTACCTTTGTCTTGGTTGTTGTTTTAATGGTAAGTTGTGAAGGTCTGAAAACATCCTCAGAAGCCGATGCCTGCTCAGCGGCTCCGGACCCATCTGAGGGATTAGTTTCCGTAGGCCCAATACCTTAAGTTTCCAGAGGCCTAGTTGTCTCCACATGGGAGTCAGAAGCGGCCTGTGGCTCTGAGGTAGCGGGTGTCAGGGGCTGCAAAAGCACCTCACTGAGAACCGGCGAACCGGCGACTGGCCTAGAAGAGGTTTCGTCATCGGTTTTGGACCTCGGATGCCTGTCTTTATCCTTGTCTTTGCGTTTTTTCAGTATTGAGGTCGTCGGTTGATCCGATGACATAGTATAATTGATCCTTCGGCCAAAGTAGTGCAAAGCAAAATCAAAACGTCTTTTTATAGTGCGTTGGTTAAATCTAGCACAAAACCGACAACTAGTGACGTCGTGATCAGGGCCTAGGCATGGAATACAGTAAGAGTGGAAGTCCTTATGAGGTATTTGATTCCCACAAGAAATACAATTATTAACTTTTTCTGACATCGGTCTGAGGCAAGAAAAAAGTTTCCCCAACGGGGTACTTAGCTTTATTGAAGACTTGGGATCTGAAATTCGACTTCGAAAATCTCAGGAGTCGGCCGACCGGCACTTGCAAACTGCTTCTGCTTCGGGCACTGCGCGCAAGAAAGACAGAAGAAAATGGCATCGGATGCATCTTGTATACCCCTGGCGCACTGACGTCAGGGAAGAGGCGACAGCAACCGACGCCGGACCAAGACTTTGGAACTCAGGCCGACTGAGGGACTGCCTGAAGGCATGATAACCCGAGTGTAATGACTGCAGCAGTGTAACACGATGAACATCCTTTCATTTTGTTCTGTCATGAAAATGGGGGGGGGGGTATGCAGCAGGAGTACTAGTTCAAAAACTCGGTGATGCATTTAAACATTTTACATATTATAATTCATTGTTAGACCTGGTGGCTAGAGGATTACCAAGCTGCTTGCAGGCAGTAGCAGCACCAGCTGCACTGATGGTAGGACAATCAACAGCATTGGCCCTAGGACGCAAACTTGGGAGTTGCAGTTCCACTTGCGGTATCTGCACTGCTGCTAAATTCTAAAATGCAGCATCTCTTGGATGCTAGGTTAATAAAATATGAATTACTGCTCATTCCAAACCTTTCAATCACCATTGAGCCATACTAGGTATTGAACCCAGCATCCCTCCTACCTGTGAGAGGAGATGGTGAACTGCATGACTGTACAATTGTGACTAACCATGTGCTTTCTCCTAGACCTGTTTTGAGAGATTCTCCAATGGACAAAGCAGAAATGGAATTGCTCTTGGATGGATCATTTGGAAGAGATGAAAATGGAAATCTTACTGTAGGCATTTTTATATGTACCGAAAATACAGTACCGTGTCAGGAAAGACTGGAAGGGGTTACATCTACCCAAGTTGCTGAATGGACTGCATTAACCAAAGCTTGGAAAATAGCTAAAGATAAAATTGTGAACTTTTATACTAACATCCATTAGGGGTTCAAAGTAACACATGACTTTAAGGAACTGGGGAGAATCAGAGGATTTTTATTGTCAGCAGGTTCTAAAATAAAACATGGAAAGTTTGCAAAGAACTTATTAGATACTTTGCTGTTACCAAAGGCTTTAGCTGTAGTTAAGGCGCAAGCTAACATAAATGAAGACACTGTCACTGTTAAGAGGTAACCAGATAGCAGATTATGCAGCCAAATAAGCTGCTGGTTTGGATGTCACTGAAAATTGTATTTTCATTGTACAGGAAACCTTAAAGTTTGACAATCCTTGTAATTTTAATGATTTTACTGCCTTGCAGAATGAAGCTTCAGAGACTGAGAAAAAGAGGTGGTGCAGTGCGGGTTGTAAAAAGTATACAGATTTAATGTGAAGGCACTCTAATGGCAAGATAGTAGCTCCTTTAACAATACTGCCCTGGTTGGTAAGGGCATACTATTTACCGAATCACACTGGTAGATAAGGATGGGTTTACCGACATAATGTTGAATTTCATAATGTCTAATAGTCATTTGGTTGAAAAATAACATCTCAACCCAAAATACTTAATTATCAAAATGTCTACAATCATTTCATTGAAAAAGCAATGAGATCAACCCTACTATTTTGCAGGGGGGTGTACTTAAATATATCAACTCCGAGGTCGCACTACAATGGGAAAATTCGATACTTTCAATATTGTCTGTTTAGACTAATTTTATTTCAACATTTTGATCACTGAATATAGTATGCGCAACCATTTAGCATTCAACATTATGTTGGTAAAACGGTATGGATGTCTTAATCTTATTAAGTGGGATTGATTCGCCCCTCTTTCGCAGTCTCTAGTTAGCCATTATGTAAATAATTGCGAGATCCATTTGTCATATAATATTGCATCTCCTGTGAAAAACACACCTTCTGCAGTATTAATTCAGAAAGAGGTACTCATTTTACTGCTGAAATTGTTATGAAATTGTGTTCTGTATTAAAATTTTTTTTACAGTTACATTGTTCCCACCATCCACAATTATCTGGTCTTGTTGAAAGGTCTAACCAGACTCTTAAAATCAGAATTAGCAAAATTTGCAGTGAGACAGGACTGAAATTGTCAGATGCTTTACCTCTGGCTCTGATGAATATACAAGGAACTGATGAATTCTTATCAGTCGTCCCATGAGAATGCTACCTTCTCCACCACTGAGAAACTATGAAATGGTACTTAACAATGAAGCTTTGCTGAAAGAATAGTTATGTAAGAACTTACCATAACCTTAGGTGTCCTTCTCTTCCATGTTGCAGTATTCATAACAGTAGGGAGGTGGCTGCCTGCAGCACCGGACATCCGACCAGTATACCAAAGTCTTAGGATAAGGGGTACGTACGATGTTGCATGTCAGAGCCATAAACCAACATCGGCTATAAAAGTGACGTCTGCATATACCCAACCCAGAACTGACTGCCGCATAAAGTAGTACTCCTGGGATACAAGAAGAAAAGGAAACTTTTCAGACTGACATATACAACCAGTCAAGCAGGTAAGCATATTATAGAGGTATGTAGCAGCTGGTGTTATGCCCTACCTGGATGTAAGGAAGCAAGGGAAATCCCACAAAAGAAATGTTAAACAAATGAAAGACGGGGGAGGTGGGGACTGAATACTGCAACATGGAAGAGAAGGACATCTAAGGTTATGGTAAGCTCTTACACAGCTATTCTATGTCCTTCTATTCTCATGTTGCAGTGTTCATAGCAGTAGGGAAAGTACCAAAGGTTTAGGTAGGAGCCTGGGAGGCAGGATCAATGAGTCCCTGTAAAATTGACCTTGCAAACCCCGCTCTGGCTCTAGAACTCAAATCTAGTTTGTAATGCTTGGTAAAAGTATGTACAGAAGACCAACTAGCCACCTCCAGAATGGAACCATAGTAAACACCCCTAAAAAAGGATGTTGAAGAAGCAGCTGCCCTAGTAGAATGAGCTCTCACATTGGAATTCAATTCTTTTCCATGAAAGTAATAGCAAAAAGAGATTGCCTTAGAAATCCACAAGGCAATTGTCTGTTTTGACAATGCCTTCCCCAAGGCCCTAGGGTGAAAGGAGACAAAAAGCTGATCAGACATTCTAATGGATTTGGTCTTGTCCTGGTAATAACTTAGTTGTCTATGAACATCCAAGGAATGCAAAGTTCTGTCTGAGTAGTTCTGAGGTTGAGGGAAGAAAACAGGTAGATTAATGGTCTGATTGAAGGAGAGCTCATTAACCACCTTAAGCATGAAAGAAGGGTTGGTCCTGAGGGAGACCCTGTCTCTATGGAAGATAAGGTAAGGAGGAGTAGCATAAGGGCTTGGATTTCTGAGATCCTCCTGGTGGATGTAAGGGTCACCAGCAGTACTGTTTCCCAAGTACATAGTTTAAATGATGCTGAGTGAGCTGGTTCAAATGGAGGCAGTGTGAGTTTTTCAAGCACACAATTAAGATACCATGATAGAGGGATAGGTCTACGAGGGGGTCTGATATGAAGAACCCCTTTTAAGAAGAGTTTTACTTCTAACCTGAATGCCAAAGGAGGTACCAAGGAAGGCAGGTGGATATGGCTGACAAATGTACTTTTACAGAAGAGTACGTCAGTCCTGAATGTAGAAGCTCATACAAGTAAGAAAGGCCCATGGGTACTGGAACAAGAGAAGGGTCTTGTTTGTTCTTGAGACACCACCTGGAGAATCTTTTACATTTTGATACATAATTTCTCCTGGTACTAGGTGCGTCCTCCGAATACAGGTGTCTGAAGGGGATCAAAACTCTATCACTCATAGGGTCAAGTTTGAGGTTGACCACCTTAGGGTGGATGACAGACCCCCTGTTTGTGTGAGTAGGTATAATCAGTGAAGTAACCTGTGGTAATTGCCCCTGGCTAATAGGTGTAGTAGGGGAAACCAATGCTGTCTTGGCCAAAAAGGAGTCATCAGCAGGATTTTTGGTTTGTCCCTCTGGATCTTCAGAAGGACTTTTTGAATCAGTGTGAAGGGGGGGGGGGGGAGTATAAAGAGACATCCCCGTCTAAGAAAAAGAGAAGGTGTCCATCTTCCAAGCCTGTGGATGTGGGTTTCTGGTGCAAAGCAGAGGAGACACCTGTCTGTTCCGGGAGGAGGCAAACAGATCTGCCTGAGGAAAACCCCACCTGTGAATAAGATCCAAGAACACCTCCCTGTGAAGCATCCATTCATGAGAGGGTGCTGAGGTTCTGCTGAGGGTGTCTGCCATCACATTCTCTGCTGAATGAATATACAAAGTTTGCAGGTGAACGTGTAGTTTTGCTGCTAGGGACCAAATCTGAGTTACCAAGGTACAAAATGGAAAGGACCTTGTCCCTCCCTGCTTGTTGATATACCACAGGACAGTCCTATTGTCTGTGACTATCTTCGAGGTGCCTGGTAGGAGAATTTGTTGGAGTGTTTGAAGTGCTAAGAGAAGGGCCCTCAGTTCCTTGATACTGATGTGATCCCTTTGTCTCTGGGTGGGCCACTCTCCCTGAACTTTTTCTGGTTGTAGTTGATTTCTAGAACTACTCCCCAACCCAGATCTGATGCATCTGTGTAGAGGTGATGTGAGGGTGGAGGGATCTGCAAGGGTGTTCCCTGATTGAGGCTGACAGATGAAATCCACCACTCCAGCTCTCTTTTCAAGCATGGGAGAAGAGGGAGGGAAAGATCCAGAGGATGGGAGTGTTGGTTCCACAGATTCAAGACCCTCTGGAACTTTCTCATATGCAGCCTTGCAAAGGGAAGCATGGGAGTCAAGGATGCCATGTGGCCTAGGACCATCAGAAATTCCCTGGCTGAGAAGGGTTGGAGGGGAAGAAGAGTTTGGAAAAAATGGGTGAGGGCTTCCACCTTCTGGCAGGGGATGAAGGCTGCCATCTTGTCTCTTCTTATTCTGCACCCTAAAAGACCAGATCTTGGGTAGGTGTAATTTGTGATTTTTGTTGGTTCCCTGTGAACCCTAGGTCTGCTAAGGTTTTGCACACCATGTGTAGGTGATGGTAAAGGGAGTGGCAGTCCTAGTGGTGGATTAACAGGTCACCTAGGCAGGGATATATCTGTATGCCCTGTATTCTGCAGTGAGCAATAACTGGAGCTAGACACTTTGTGAATACTCTTGGAGCTGTTAAAAGACCAAATGGCAATGCAGAAAACTGAAAATGTAAGGAATCTACTGCGAAGTATAGAAATTTCTTGTAGTTAGGGTGAATGGCCATATAAAGGTAGGCATCTCTCAGATCCAGGGATACCATGAAGCCTTTGTTGGGGATAAGGGGTAAGAAATGTTGCAAGGTGAGCATCTTGAAGGTAGGCACCTTGAGAAATAGATTGAGGATAGACAAATCCAGAACTGGTCTCCAAGGACCATCCTTTTCTGGGACCAAAAACATCTTGGAGTAAAATCCCTTGTTTGTCTGATCTGGCGGGACTTTTTCGATTGTGCCCTGAGCTAGGAGCTGGACTAAAATTGGAGGAAAGAGGTGAAGCTGGCTTGAAGGGGGTTGAGGTGTCCCCTGGAAGGGAGGAACTGTCCACCAAGTCATAAAATAACCTTTTTGGATGATGGAAAGGACCCAAGCCTCTGAGGTGATTTGCCACCAGGAGGGTTAGGAAAAGGTGATGGTGGGGTGGAAGTGGGTAAAGGGTTTGAGCCACAGTGGAGGAGCTCTGTCAGGATCAGGCTACCTCCAAAAGGGAGTAGGGGTTGAGGAGGGTCTAGGAGTGGTTTGCTTCCTAGGGTGTCTCAGTCCTTTAGACTGTGGAGCAGTAGAGTGAGAAGACTGCCTCCTTACAAAACTGGTCCTTTGTGGGTAGTTCCTGTGGTACCTAGGAATAAGAGAGACTAGCAAATATATTAAATTTTGCAACTCCTTGCCCTTTTCTTGAAGAGATTTAAGGAGCTCTGCTGAAGCAGTGCCAAAAAGGGCCTTATTATCAAGTGGTGCATCCAGTAATTTGGCTTGTACATCCATGGGTAGGGACTGAAGTCTCACCTAGGAGTACCTTCTCAAGACAGAACCTGATGCTGCAGATCTGGATGATGCTTCTACTTGATGGCGTGCCTGGTCACCTGAGAAGCAGGAGAGAGCAGGAAAGCTGAGACTTAGCAAGAAAATCTGGCACATCTGGTATTAATGCAGAAGCCTTGGACAGGGTATCTAGAACAAACCTAGCCATGTGGGTTTGATAATTAACAGCTCTAATGGCTAGAGTGGAAGAAGTATACATTTTCTTCCCCTGTCTATCCATGAATTTGATATCCTTATCTGTAGGGAGTATAGAAGTGGAAAGCAGCTGTCTACAGGATTTGTCTACTGACACAGCAATGACTGCTGGGTCTGCAAGGGGGTTTCTGAACAAGAACTGTGCATCTTGGGTGACCTTGTAAAACCTATCAGGATGTTTAGAAGATGTGGGCTGAGAATCTGGGACCTGAGGTGCAGCCTGAAAAGCATCACGAAAAGCTGGAAGCAGAGGAGGAACTGCAGATGGGGAAGGCTGGTCCACCTGCAGGAGTTCAAAATACCTCTTTTTAGTCTCAGAAACATCTGAGATCTGCCATTTAAAATGCTCTCTCATAAGTGTAATGGTGTCCCCAAATGAGAATTCTTCCCCAGGAGAATCAGGATTAATGGTGTCCTCCTCAGGAGCAGCAAAATCCTTAGGAGACTCAATTTGAGAACAGTGAGTTAGGGATTCATCAGAAGAAGAGAGTTCTTCCTCTGACTCCTCCAAGGCATGCACAGGTTGTAGGGCTGGTTGGGGCACTTGAGACTGAGCGTCCTGGAAGGCTTTGAATACCTTCTGGGAAAAAGCTTCCCATCTAGGTGCTGGTTCTGTAGTTCTGTGTTTTTCTTTTTGTTTCCTCTTAAGAGGAAGAGTAGGAGTAGTCGGTTTTGGAGCTGATGCTGGGGTGGATGGTAAGGCAGTAGTAAGCCCCTCCAATGCCACAAGCCATAATTCCCCCTTGCCATCAGGGTCTGATGGCTGATCAACCTCAGTGGACGTACTCTGGATTTCAGCTAAAAAGGCTTCCATCACGGTTCCCGGTTCCAGCAGTGAAATCGACATCTGATGGGACCCTGGGATAACATCTGCCTCACGAGTTTCACTGGACTCCTGAGGTGCAGCATGGGTGTTGGGCCTAACTTTTTTGGCCTTCTTCCGAGGCGGCTCTTCGGAGGTACCTACCCCACCCTCCATACCCAATGCCAAATGTCAGAGTCTTTGGTTTTCCAAGTATAACTTTAAAGCAGCCAAGCATCTATGCAAAGTTTTAGGTACAAAGGACTGGCAGATGTCGCAAGAATTATACTTGTGGCCTTCCCCTAAACAAAACAAACACTGATTGTGCATGTGCTTA